>NC_137466.1:94601902-94748534 GCF_964235325.1 Thermobia domestica
CTCCTGCCATTGTCTACATATATTAGTGTGTTGTGTTAGTATAGGGCTTTTATGGATCACCCCATCAAAGTCATTATTAATATGATAAAAACTGTATCATTTTCATAATTATCATTCACCTTTTTATCCTATTTACCTTTAATGAAATAACTATAAAAGATAACATTTATAATATTATATTACTTTTATTTATTTAATTATTATGCAAATTATTAAAACCCTAACCATTTAATAAACAATTTATACCTTTTATGAAATAATCATAAAAGATAACATTTATAATATTATATTACTTTTATTTATTTAATTATTATGCAAATTATTAAAACCCTAACCATTTAATAAACCCTAGCCATTTAATAAACAATTTATACCATTAATGAAATAATCATAAAAGATAACATTTATAATATTATATTACTTTTATTTATTTATTAAAACCCTAACCATTTAATAAACCCTAACCATTTAATAAACAATTTATACCTTTAATGAAATAATCATAAAAGATAACATTTATAATATTATATTACTTTTATTTATTTAATTATTAAAACCCTAACCATTTAATAAACCCTAACCATTTAATAAACAATTTATACCTTTAATGAAATAATCATAAAAGATAACATTTATAATATTATATTACTTTTATTTATTTAATTATTAAAACCCTAACCATTTAATAAACCCTAACCATTTAATAAACAATTTATACCTTTAATGAAATAATCATAAAAGATAACATTTATAATATTATATTACTTTTATTTATTTAATTATTATGCAAATTATTAAACCATAACCATTTAATAAACAATTTATACCTTTTATGAAATAATCATAAAACATAACATTTATAATATTACATTACTCTTATCTATCCAACTATTATGTGAATTATCAAACTAACCATTTAACAAACACTTTATTACCTTTCTTTCTCAATATTTTTTCAACCAAATACTCATCTTTATATTTAGTTTTCAATAATTCTGGTTCATAAAATCTTCCTCTAACTTCTTCATTGTTTAAATCTTTAATTTTATATGTTGGTGGATTAGATGGTATAACCTCATTAATAACAAACACTTCTGCTGACCAATTTGGTGTATAACCTTTTTCAAACAAACCTTTAATTTTACTTATATGAACATAATCGCCAATCTTGTACTTTAACTTAACAGACTTATATTATTTCTTATATACTTTTTTCAATATCACATGCTCATTTTTCTTATTCACTTCTACAGGTTTCACACCAATTGTTCTATGTACTTTGTTATTATATTCATCAACCAAACCTTGCAATATTTTTTACCACTTATAATTACCTTGAACAGTAAATTTCTTCCACATATTTTGTTTAAGTGTTTTGTTAAATCTTTCAACAACAGAAGCTTTTTTACCACTATATGTTGAGTAATGATTGATATTGTTTTTTCTCATCAAATCTTCAAATTCTTTATTGTAAAACTCTTTCCCTTGATCAGTTTGTAAGTTACTAGGTTTTCTTACTTTTAACACTGATTCAAATGCTTCTGTAACATTCTTCCCACTCTTATCTTTAACAGGAACAGCAAATGCATATTTCGAAAACACATCTATAATCGTTAGCAAATACTTATACCCTTTATTTAATTTTGAAACACCTTTTAACACACCACTATCCATTTCCACAAGATCTGCTTGCCATAAGTCATCTATACCATTAACAATAACACTTAATCTAGGATAATTTTTTCTAGATGGTTTATGAATTTCTTCTATAATATCTTCTCTAATACCTTCACCTTCATATAGTCAATCACGCTTTTTAATGAATTGGGATTTATTAGTACCACATACAACACATATACCTTTCTTAACATATCTTCCACTCTTTGTCTGTTCTATTCTAATGGTATCTTTCTCTGTATCCGTTGATTTCTTACACTTAACACAATACATCCTATTTATTGTATAGAAAATCATTTAAGCTCTCTTTCTATATACATAATAACTTGCAATGGTTGCCCTTCTTCCATAGCTGAATTCTTATTTGCTTGAAATGTAATTATATTACCCTTTTTAATGTTTACAGGTAAATTTTCAATCAAAGTATCACCTAAATATATCTCTAAAAAGTATTTATCCAAACTTAATTCCATGTCCATTATTTTCCCATTATAGAGAAATTTGTAACCATTAGAGAGATTAAATATTCTAAAGATTGGTTCCTTAACATTTTTAGTAGGGATGGCCACAAAGTTCCGGTTCCGGCGGAACCGGTTCCGCGAGGAACCGGTTCTTGGAGATCCGGTTTTCAGAACCGGTTCTGGAACCGGTTCCGGGCCTGGATCCGAAAACCCGGTTCCAGAACCGGATCTTAGGAACCGGTTCCAGATCTGGATCTGAAAACCCGGTTCCAGAACCGGATCTTAGGAACCGGTTCCAGATCTGGATCTGAAAATCCGGTTCCAGAACCGGATCTTAGGAACCGGTTCCAGATCTGGATCTGAAAACCCGTTTCCAGAACCGGATCTTAGGAACCGGTTCCAGATCTGGATCTGAAAACCCGGTTCCAGAACCGGATCTTAGGAACCGGTTCCAGACCTGGATCCGAAAGCCCCCAAAGACCCGTAAATGAGGCATAAAGATCACCTTCAAAAATAATGCAAAGAGGACCATGCGCTTGTGCCTTCCTCTCCCAGACACGCTTGTGTCCCCAGAAAAAAAATTTTGGTCCACCAGTGGGTGTTTAGCCAAATGAGTTGGCCAGTTTGCCTGTTTAACCAATGAGTTTGCCACTTACCCAGTTTATTTAGCGAAATGAGACAAGCTGCCGCCGCCTGGGCGCCTGCCTGTCGCTTCCACCATTTCATCAAGCATACTGTTCACAGCTTGCCAGCAGCTCGGGTTTAGCGTAGGGATGGTCACAAAGTTTCGGTTTCAGCGGAACCGGTTCCGCGAGGAACCGGTTCTGTTTCAGAACCGGTTCCAGACCTGGATCCGAAGAACCGGTTCTAGACCTGGATCCGAAGAACCGGTTTCAGACCTGGATCCGAAGAACCGGTTCTAGACCTGGATCCGAAGAACCGGTTCCAAACCTGGATCCGAAAAACCGGTTCTAGACCTGGATCCGAAAACCGGTTCCAGACCTGGATCCGAAAAACCGGATCTTCTAGAACCGGATCCGTTCAGACCCGAAAACCGGTTCCACTATGAACCGGTTCTGGCCATCCCTAATTTTTAGCTCTCAATCGACATATTAAGAGTATAGTTTCCTTCTGCATAATCAATTTAGTAGTATCCATCCTAACCTTTTGAAAATCTTCTTTCTTTATATATGTGTCTTGTAATGTTTTTAATACATCTTCAAATTTGTTTCTATCACCTTCCAATTGACTATTAACATTACTATTTATTAAATCTAGCTGTTGTAAAGTTACTACATCTTGTTGGTCAATTGCATCACCTACATTAACAAGTCTTTTGTTTTTGAAATCAACCCATGTTATATTTGATGTAAAAACTTCACTTACATGATTGAGGTTTGTAGTCCTCCTTTTAGTATTACCAAAGATGTCTATATTTATTATATAACAATTCAAATTATTTAACAGCAAGTAAAACAGTTATACGAGCTCCACCAAAATCAATCAAATCACCATTCTCATCTTTAATTGAAACTTTCAAATTATTAAATTTATTGTGATGTATTGGGAAAAATATCTTTTCATTAGGTTCATATATAATTGGTTCTCTAAACTCTGCATTTGTTCTAAATGTTGCAATTAAGTCTGTTTCGTTGTGTGTTGTGTCATTGCGTTTTAAAATCATACCTTCTGCTAAATCACAGTGAATATTTATAGTATCAAACGGATGAAACATTGGTGGCTTATCTCCAACATGTTCTATATTATTAGTTAACTTTTTCTCACTAAAACCTAATACAGTATTAATGGTATCTAAGGTTATATCACAAACCTCACTAAATATTTTAACTCTATTTCTCTTCCTGTCTTCCGTAATTTCAAAAGTATCTTTGAATTCATCAGTGTAGAATGGAAGGTTTGATTTAATATATTCTTCTAATTCTTTTAAACTATATTGACCAGGTTGAACTATGGATTGTCTTGTAACTTCAGGTTCTTCACTGCAAAATGTTAATTTGTTGTTCTGTTCTGTAATGTTTGGTGTTAAGTATGTTGTGTAAAATCCTGCAACTGCTACTTCTAAATCGTTTTCAAATGGGTAATGCAATGACATGTTTAATACAGATGAATAACCATTTAAATTAAATACTTTCATTTATTATATAACAAATAACTAATATGGATAATTGGGATATTAAAGTAAGGTTAACAGAAGAAACAGCGAAGAGAAAGAGGAATGGTGAGTTGTTACCTGATGATATAAGATGTTTAATAGTTGGGCCTAGTGGATGTGGTAAAACAACGTTAATGATTGATAATTTTTTGTTAGCACCTAAATGGTTAAAATATGCAAATGTTTATATATATTCTAAAAGTTTAAATCAACCTAAATACCAACACTTAATACAACTTTTTCGAGATATAGAACGCAATATTAAAGATACAGTAGCAATAATAAAAGGAAACAATGAAGAGATTATTCCATTAGATGAATGTGAGGACTATTCTGTGGTAGTATTTGATGATTTCATATTAGAAGAACAAAACCACGTTAGAGAATATTTTACTCGAGGTCGTCATAAGGGTTTGAACTGTTTCTATCTTGGACAAACATATTCTAAAGTACCAAAACAATTAATTAGGGACAACTTAAACTTTCTTTGTATATTTAGACAGGACAATGTAAATTTAAAACATATATATGATGAATTTGTTGCATCTGATATGTCGTTTGAAAAATTACAATTATTATGTAGCAAGTGTTGGAGTGAAGAACATGGTTTCTTAACAATAGATATGACTAGGAAGGTGAATAATGGTAAATATAGAAATAAAATTAAAGAATTTCTAAAAGTGTAAACTAAACGTATATGAATGCAGGTGAACGTATATGTTATGTTATGTTTTGTTGTGTTATGTTATGTTTTTATTTTTTCTTTATATAATAAATGGATGTTAACAAAGCTAAGAAGTATATTAAGTTAAAAGAAGAACTTATTAAAAGATTCAAGGAAATTAAACAAAGTAATCGAAGTAAGTATGAGAAATTTAAAGAACAAGATCAGCCTGTTATTGATGCAATTAAAGATTTAGGGCAAGATATATCAAAAGTAGCAGAAGAAAATAAAAATCTAATTCAAGAGTTAGTTCCAGTTGTGTATAAAAGTGCGAGAGTGGATTCAAGCTTATTAGAAACACCGCCTATGTATGATAGTCCTATAAATGAAAGTGATACGCCTATAACAGAAGAAATAAAACACATGAAAAAACAAATTAAATATAAAGTAGAAAAAATAGAATCTTTAGCAACAACTCATTTTGGTAATATTGCCTCAAGATATTATGCAACTAGAGATGATAAAAGTTTTGGAATACAACCAAATGATGAAGATGGGAAAATTATACATATGATAGGAAATGCGGAAGTTAAAATTCATGGTGATGATTTAGTTATTAATAATCGACATTATACAGGAACAGAAGGTTTATGGGAATTATTGACAAAACATAATCCAACAAATTATAATGATGATGATCTAGAAAAATATAAACAAATAGTAATCGATTCTAGTGTTGCATTTCATAATAATGATCCAAGTACAAGAAAACAAAAATCTAGTAAAGGTAAAAAATATAAAGAACTTATCAAACCTATTTGGGATGATTATATAAAACCAACAACACCTTCAAAAAAGACACCAAAATCTGGAGAAGGAATAAAGGTATATAACGAATTATCAAAAGAATACATATGGATGGATGATGTGAGAAAACTGATTGATCGCTTGATTGTTATTGATGGGGAAGAAAAATCTGGAAATGATAACTTTTATAATGAGAAAGTAGGTATTATGGATATGATTAATTCTAAACTTGCACAATTTATACCTAATGATCCAAAAGGTATAGGTTATTTGATAAAGATTTTGAATACGCTGCCACCAAAATTTTGGAATAGTGAAAAGTATGGAAAAGGATTAGTAAATGATTTGATTAATAAACTTCCATTTGAGTTGCATATTCCAGGATTTCAATATTGTGGTCCGGGTACAAAACTTCAAGAAAGGTTAGAGAGAGGTGATGAAGGTATTAACACATTAGATGAGGCTTGTAAAGAACATGATATATACTATAGGGATAATAAAGATACAGAATCAAGACATATTGCAGATAAGGAATTAGAAAATAAAGCTTGGGAAAGAGTTTTTGATAAAGATGCTAATTTAATAACTGAAAAACTACCTGCTCTTGGAACTGCTTTAGTGATGAATACAAAAGTAAGATTTGGTTTAGGTTTATAAGTAATGAAAGTAAGATTTGGTTTATAAGTATTTTAGGTTTATAAGTATTTTTTAGATTTAGGTTTATATGTACTTTTTATGGAAATTTTTCATAAAAAGCTTTTAATTATATAATAAATATGCAGTTAAAAGGTTTTACATTTACGATTCCTAATCAGGAACTTAAACAATTAAATATAGATCACATTTTAACTAACAAGCAACTCAAACAAAAGGAAGCAAAACTAAGTAAAGGACAGTGTATGTCTCTATCTCTTTCTATACCACAACTTAAGAAAATAAACAAAGAAATGAAGGCAAATGATAATAAAGTTCATTATGGTGGTTTTATATTTACTATTCCAACGATTTTAGCTTTAATAGGTGCTCTAGGTTCTGTTGCTGGAGGTGCGGCTGCTATTGCTAAGACTGTAGATGATGCAAAAAAGAATAAAATGGAATTATAGGAACAAAAGCGACATAACTTAGCAATGGAAGAAAAACAAGGTGGTAAGCTTACAAAAAACGTAAACTCCAAAACAGTAAAGAAAAAGAAGAAATTAAACCTTTAAGTAATTTAGACCTAATACAACTTGTTAAAAAACTTAAGATAAGAAACTTTAGAGGTGTATTTATGAGTGATGAATTGCCTAAACAACCAAGGAAGAATGAGTGTGGTATTGTTAATTTTGATACGTCTAAAAATATAGGAACGCATTGGATTTGTTATTGGAAAAAAGGAAATAGAAAGTATGTGTTTGATTCATTTGGAGGTAATCCGCCAAAAACACTCGTAAAATATCTTGGTCATAATATAGAGTACAATAGCAGCCGTATACAACATTTTAACGAGATAATTTGTGGACATTTATGCATTATAGTGTTAAAAATGTTTACAGATGGGTATAGTTTTTCAGAAATTATTAGTCAGGTGAATAGGAATAAGGATATTTGGAGAAGTTATATTTAAGTTTTTATGGGTTTAATTCATATAACGATTACATTTATTTTTTTAATAATAAATATGGATAAGATAGAATCATATGAATTACAATCCTTTAAACCTAATCAAAAAACAATCGAGAATTTAAATAAGCCAAACAGGTCTATTGAATTTGATATTGACGTGGGTGATGGCTTCATACATCCTTATTATGCTGATATTTATGTAACTTTTGAAATTAGAGGTAGAGATGGTGATGGGGAATATACTACTGGTCAAAATATTAGACTTATTAATAATTTCTTCCCACATTTGTTTTCTCAAATTCAAGTTAGTAAGCATGGACAGGTATTGGATATTATTGATTATCCTGGTTTAACTTCAACAGCTGTAAACACATGTATGATTTCAAAACCAGAGGCAAATCACTATGATGAATGTGGATGGGAAGGAATTACGTGGGCAAGAACAGATGAAGAAATAGTGTTTTTGCTAAGACTTTTGCCAGGATTTTGTTCAGATTTTAAAGATATTATGTGGAAGGGAGGATTGAAATATACATTTAAAAGAAGTGGTTCTGATGATAATGCATTTGCTATTTGGAAAACAAAAAGGCAGGATGGAACATATGAGAATGATCAACCACATCCAGGTAAAATTAAGATTACAAATATGGAGTTAAGAATGCCTATTGTTAATTATGAACCTAACTATGCCACCTTGTTAAGATCTAATATGTTAAAAGAAGGTAAAATTTCTATTTCATTCAACACGTATCAATGTTTGCAGAAGACTGTTAGTGGCAAATATTTAGAATTCGATTTAACCACACAATTTAACTCAAGTGAATTTGATATGCCTAATTTCGTGATTGCCTTTTTTCAAACTGATAGAAATGATAATCAAGAAAGAGATTCAAGCTATTTTGATCATTGTAAAGTTCAGAATATCCATTTTCGTAATTCTAGAAATGAATCTTTCCCATTAGAATCTTTAAACTTAGATTTTGCAAAACATAAGTATTTGAAAGTTTATGAAATGTATACGGTATATAAGCGAGCTACAATTGGAAATACTGAGATGTTTTATTATCCTAAAGAATTTTTAGAAAATAGGCCGATGTTCGTAATTAACACAAGCAAGCATAAATCAGTAACTGTAAGTGATAGAACTAATTTGAAACTGACTGTTAATTTTGAAAGCGATGTACCAGATAAAACAATTTGCTATGTTGTTATGATTGGTAAGAAAAATTTAGAGTATGATGTTGAGAAAGAAAAAATAATTGAGAAGATATAAATCAATTAAATGTTTATTAGATTTGTTTAGTTTGTAAGTGTTTTTTGACAATATCATAAAAGACTTATTTAATAAAATGACTATTCCAGATAACATTCCACGTGAAAATTTAATTGTGTTAATTGAAGATACTATATTAAATCTTGAGAAGTTATTAATGAAAAACAAAAGGAAGTTCAAGAGAATAAAATGTGTTTATATTACTCTTATTACGTTATCAATTCTATTATCAGCTTCTACAGGGTTCATCAATGTATTTATTCCTGTTACAGTGTATTCAATTATTACAACTGCATTTGCTTCGGCTTCTGCTGTTATCACTGGCCTATCAACACGGTTTAATATAGCTTCAAAGAAAGAATATGAAAATATGTGAATCGAATTCGGCTGTTTAAAGATGAGCTTAATGTAATTAAGCTCATGAATGGTGAATTAACAGATGAAAATGTAAGAGATATTGTTAACAGAATCAATGACATACTTAATGAAATTCGAGGCTATTAGAAACTGATTTTTAAAAAGTTTTAATATAATAAATACGATGGCGAGTCATATTGAACTTTTAAATAAACTTGGAAGTCTTGAACAAAAACAGGTTATTGGATTAAGAGAATTAGAATTAAATACAGAATATAAGATTGTGAAAATGGAAAAGATTAAAACTAAGTTTGGAAAGAGTGTTTTAGTTGAATGTGAAGAGTTTAAGTTATTTCTTCCACCTAGATTTACAAAACACTTAACAGATAAAATGATTGATGAGATCGTTAAAGTTGGAATAAAAATCAAATACACTGGTTTAAAAGATAATTATCCAACTGTTGAGTTCTGTATGTGAATCCAAAAATAATAAAAATGATCAAAAATATGTCGTCAGAAGTAAAAAAATGGAGTGAATAGAATGGATCCTCGAAAGAAATTTATACTTACTAATAATTTCAATGTAATTGTAAAAAATGTGCAAACCGAAGTTCAAGTTGTTTTTGATATTAACGGCTGTCTATTCAGCTTGAATTATGATCAGTGGACAGAGTTTAAGAAGTCATTGTTTCCTATAGAGAACGAGGTTAGCAGAAGATTCCATTATCAGTATCCAAACTTGTAACTATCAATATACTAATTTGTAACTATTATGTAATTATGTAGAATTTAGTTAACTTTTATGGTAAAATCATAAAAGTGTTTTGTAATTTTATTTTACTAAATTTAGTGATTTTTATAACTAGATTTAGTGATTTTTTTGTTTTTGTAACTTGATTTAGTGATTTTTATAACCAGATTTAGTGATTTTTGTAACTAGATTTAGTAATTGAATGCATTAGAAGTTATTATGGTAAGATAGAAGTTATTTGAGATGTGATAGAAGTTATTTGGGGGATAAAAAGTGTTAAAAATTATTAGGGGGTAGATTAGAAGATATTTGGAAGCAGGGGTGCGCTATGTTATTGAGGGGTGGGGGTGAAAGTGCGCTAGAACATACATTTATCCCCTACTGGTAGGGGGTAATGACGTCATGAGTGTTTACCTTATGTTCAAAACTGTAACTGAAAGTAAGCAAAAAGACCTTAAGTATCAATTCATAAGCAAAAATATCTATCTGTATTACCACACAAATTTTAGATCGTGAAAATATATTTAATAAAGTTTTACTGAAATAATTGCACGTACAGCCTAAGCCAAAACGCGTTTTGCTTATTTTCTCTAAAGTATGTGAAATGGAGATAAGGCCTTTTCGCTTAGGGCAGATATACTGTATATGCCGCCTGGGAGCGAACGTGTTAAAGTTACGATCATAATCCTTAATCATTCGACGAAGAACTGTGGCTCTATTATGCCCTTCCACGTGGAGAAACCGAATTACGTCACGCAGTGCACGCGGTATGGCTTCACCCTCGCAATTTACAATTATTGAACACCAGTATCTGTCTTGGTATGGGGAACGTGCTATCTCCCAATGAACAGATTTGGCCAATCCGCGTTTCGCTATCTGAGGTTGTTATCCTCTGCTATCTTAACGGGGGTTACTGGGGTTACTAAAAAAGTAAAAGAAATGCTCTCATATTTAGATATTCATAATCCTTATTGTAAACGAAAGTCATGCTAATTAGTCTGTTAGTCACGCTAATTACTAATGCAGTTCAAGTCAAGCTAATGCTTTGAGGTTGAATATTTTGCTTCTGATAATCTCAATCAATCAGATCAAAATGAATCTTCCCAAACGCACCTGATATTGTTTTCTCATCAGTCAACATTCATTTATTCTTTTAAAAATGTAATATAAATACGATTTTTCAAAATATAATACTAATATTTCTGTCTCTTCAGTGTGACGTCAAATTAGTACTTTGTAATAAATGCATAACCATTATCATTGTTCCCGTCTATTGTTTCATTGTGCCCCGCGATTTGCATCCAATGAAACAAGAACAAGTCTTGAAAACATTCCTAATATTATATTTTGAGTTACGTTAGCGAATCACCATGGTGTACATAGAGTAAAGATAGTTGTTTCAAGAAATGCCGTTTGTATGACAATATCATAAGAAATAAATCTGATATTCTGAAATTTAACTATTTTGTTTCATCATGACTCGCTTTCCCTATAAATCAACTATAATAAAAAGATTCCGCACTCAGCACCGTTAATCCAAAGTGCAGGTCTAATGCTAAAGCAGGGATGCAAATAAGCAATAAAATTTTACTCGCCCAAGGAAAAGGCTACTAGCCTATATCCCACAATAGAAATAATTTACTTACCTTCGGTATTTTAAATGCTCGTCCGCACCGATAAACCACTCGCCCCGGGCGAGTGGTTATTTGCATCCGTGTTATGATTTTACATGATATTGCAGACTTCATGAATCTTAATACAGTTCTTTCTCTAATATGCAACAATATTCTTCTATTTCTTATGGTTATCAACTATATATATACTCGTGGTACAGGCGTAGCTTTACGTATACTTCAACCTATTCTAGAACTGAAGAGATGGCTATTTATATTGGGCAGTAAATAATAGATTAAGAAGTATCTCAATTATACTAGGAAGGACAAAGAAAGTCAGTATACGTACCCAACAAGTAAAATAATTACCTATTTCTTCTTCTGATTCTTGTATATTCGATGAGCTTCTAAATAGAAAGTACAATTTTCGAGTTATATCTAATCTAGAGATCAATTTTTGAATTTTTTAAATGAACATATATATTTTTTTTTCGAGAATCGACACGAGACAAGATTTGGTCTCAAATTTGAAAATGTACTTCTCGTCTCTTGAGCAACACACTAACACTAATTGATAAATATTAGGTACGTTGAAAAGTTCTACCCGTTTGCACAGGGTCGCTGATGGAAGGTGTTTTGACCGACGAGATGGCGCTTCTGGAATCGGTGGTCACGTCATCGAGAGAACAGTACAGCAGCAGCCAAGTTTGCCAAGTTATAATGACGGTTTATTGAGCTACTGAGTTCCGAGACTGGAAAGTCCCTTGCCTCGCATTGGTGGTAGAGATAAAATTGTGTAAACAGACAACTTAGAACTCATGATGGCCGGATACCGACGCCGACTCATTGAAGTCTTGTTTGTAGTGTTCTGAAAGCTTATCTTGAAGGTGAAAGCTGGTAAAGGAGGGAGATTGGACGATTTGAAGAGATGGCGGCCTGGGATTGGCTGGTAGTGAAGGGCCAATGAGAGTTAGCCAGTACACTGGCTCTAAAAAGAGTTTTGGTCATGTATATTGGAGTTATTCAATTAGTCTTGGAGATCTTCGAGAATTTCACAGAAGATGATGAGCTTAGTGAAAACATCTGGAGCTGTCTTGATTTCACGGAAACGTTTGTGAACGGCTTGAAGAGTCTCGGTAGTTGCAAATCTTGAAATAGATGAAGTAGGTCTTGCCAACTGACAGGTGTTTCTACTATAGAAGATGATGATGATTGAAATTGTGACGGCTTGAGTGAAGTACTTGCTTTCTCTGCATAGGAATGTTTTAGATTCTTCTTAGGTGCAGGTTCAGATGTGGATCCAGGCTGAAGGGGGGAAAGTCCTGAGGTTGAAGTAACTTGTCATGGGTAGATCTTTTTGACAATACGCGATGAATTGTCGGGCATCTGGAATAGTTTCCAGGGTGACCACCTCCACAGTTGGGGCATTTCACTGCACTGTCTTGACTCTTGCGGGTACATTCGTAAGTAAGATGGCCTCCGGCGCACTTGACGCAACGGGGATTGGCGTGGCAGGATGACTGGGTGTGCCCAAGGCGCTGACAGCGATAACATTGAAGATATTGTCTGGCTTTATACGGTTCTAGGCAGTGAGTGTGGACTAGTGGCTCGTAACTGAAGAGATAACTGAAGAGAGTGTTGTGCCGATCAAATGGAGACCAATAAGGAACACATCAGACACTGTTTACTGTATGAGTTCGATAAGGGCAGTAGTACGGCATTGGCCTGCCGCAACATGAGGCAAGTGTATGGTGAGGATGCAATCGAAGAAAGCACATGTCGTCGCTAGCTTCGGAAATTCAGAGATGGCCACAGAAGCTGTCACGATTAACCACGGTCTGGGCGTCCATCAGCGTATTCCCAAGAGGATCTGGATCACGCCCTAACAGTAAGGTCCGTTACACGTAAGTAAGGTTCGTCACGCGGAGATCCGCGTGGCAAGATTGTTCTATTGTTTCTTATGGGTGCATACATAGCCACGCGGAGGCCTCCGCGCGCGGAGCAGCCTCCGCGTGGCCTATCCGCGCTCCGTCCTCCGGATTTCAAAGTTGCATTTTAGTCTTCATTTACTGTCGATTTTTTAAAAAAGTCTTGTTCGTCTAATTTTTCAAGAACATCGTAAAAAAAATGTATTTACAAGACGTAACTTGCAAACAAATGGTCACTTGCACATGTGATATGTGAGGCGGAGGAAATTATATCGATAGTTAACATACACTACCTTGCGAAAACGTCTGGTAACGCGATTTATGACAAGACTTTTCTGTTTTAAAACACGAATAATAAAATATATATGTAGATTCCTCTGCATGCATTAATGCATTTTGTTCTAAATGGTAGAGAGAGAGAAAAGACGATTCTGAAGATTGGTTGTGGTTTAATTACCGTCTCGTATTTATACCGTTAGGTTAACCATGTAGAGGAAAATAAATGGATAAATCCGAAAAAAAAATGAACTGTATAGTGAAATGGAAGAAAGCGCCCGTTGCCTTCATTTAAGGTGCAATTCCAGGATTCATCTGGACTGACAGAGGAAAACACAGAAAACTCTCAGTCAAGATACTCTGTCCCGGGATTTGAACCCACCCTTCTTAACCTCGCATTCTTGCGAAATTAGAGGACAGGTGACAGCGCCTCATCCAAAGAAATGAAAGTATTTTGTCTCTTCAACAGGAAATTGTGAGTTGCGGGTTGACTAGTGTCATTAGAAGCTTCAGTTTATTCAATGATTGTTGTGTCTTTATACAGAGTAAGCTTGTAAGAGACAAAACTTAAGGAAATGAAATATTTAGTTTAACGTCCCACTATTATGCATCAAGGGTAAAGGAGAGGTGATGATGAGAAATGAATGAAACGGTGGAATGAAGAAAGTGGGAGGAAGGGAAGAACCCCAGGAAAACCCACGCACACGGTGTTTGTCCACCACAAAAGTCACTTGGCGCGAGCTGGGATCGAACCATGGACCTCACGCACCAGAGGTGAACGCTCTACCACTGAGCCACCGTGGCAAAGCTTAAGGAAAGACTTGGCTGAATTGACATTCAATGAGTATATAATTCACCTTGGCAGCAGGGGCCGCGATGGCTTAGTGGTAGAGCGTTCACCTCTGGTGCTTGGGGTCCCGGGTTCGATCCCAGCCCCCGCCAAGTGAACTTTGTGGTGGACAAACACCGTGTGCGTGGGTTTTCTCGGGGTTCTCCCGTTTCCTCCCACTTTCTTCACTCCACCATTTTATTCATTACTCAACATCACCGTCTCCTTTAGCCTAACCAGCATAACCGCGAACATAAAACTCAAAGATTTCATTTCATTTTTTCACCTTGGCAGCAGAATCATTTGCTCAATACGTGCGATATTCACTGGTGTGACTGCAGTCGGGCGAATGTGTCCATTCGCTACATTTGTCACCAGCTCCCGTCCTTCGCGAAACTGTTCACACCATTCGTAACTCTTGTTCGTGACATCGTTTGTCCACCATACTGTGCTTACAATCTTCTGAAAATCTTAGCTGGTTTAACTTTCTCCTTCACAAGAAATTTGATTACACAGCGCTGCTCCACAGCCACAGACACACTGCTTGCCGTCATGTTCACTGCAACAGCTGCGCACGCGCCAAATACACCATGCCGGGTGCTAGTTACTCGAAAAGGAATACATTACGTCACCCGCAAGTTTCATTATGATCTGGATATTCATTGATTATTTACGTACGAAAAACCCGGTCAACCTTGAACGACCCTCGTCTCTGAAGAAACCGTTAGGCTATATAGAGTCGTCATCCTATCTTCTTTAGTCGTTTTAATATATATATATATATATATTGTAAATTTATTGTTTTTACCGAATTTTTCAAATTTGAATGGCGATGCGCAGTGAGTTTTTTATTGTTTATACCAGTGCCATTCAATCTTTTTTTTCTCGCGTACCAGTAGACACAGTTTGCCATCCCATTGTGTACCCTTGAAGCTGTTTAAAATAAATTAAGTCGAAATTAACTTATTAAACTTATTAACACATGTTGTGTATACGGACTTTAGATGTAATTATAAAGACTACAAACTACATGACTGTTTCTTTTTCTTGTCAAGTTTCCAATGATTTACAGAGGTATAACAAATGGATTCATGCGTAGGGGGTAGTGCTCTCAACGGGTCGGGTCGGGTCGGTCTTCAACCCGACCCGACCCGACCCGTGACCCGAATTGACTGACCCGACCTGATCGGACCCGGCCCGACTGACCCGAACCGTGATCCGATCTGATTGACCTGACCCGAGCTGACCCGGTTGACCCGACCCGAATAATCCGACCCGACAACCCGACCAGAGCTGACCCGATTGACCCTACCCGAGTTGACCCGATTGACCCGACCTGACAACCCGACCCGAGCTGACCCGACTGACCCGACTGACCCGACCCGACAACCCGACCCGAGTAGCCTGATCCGACAACCCGACCCGAACTTGCCCGACCCGAGTTGACCCGACCCGTTTGAGAGCACTACGGTCACGACACTCGGTGAACGCCAAAATGCACTCACATTGGGAAACTAGTTTTAAAAGTATAATTTTAGAAAATAAAGCATAAAGTATAATTTAAAATATATAGCACAATTCTTGGAAAATTCTCTTTAACTGAAAGTTTAACATACTGTGTTAATATTTTTTAAAGCCAATATTTACAATGCAAAATCATTGAGAACATGACAATGCAACAATGAAAAGCTTATTTTCATTTCTGTAAACTTTTCGGTGTAATCCTTTGATGTGTAGAAAAGAAAGTAAAAGAAGAAATTTTTCCGCCAACAATGAATAGAACTCCATACTATATTGTTACAGTGACGACGCCAGCTTTAAGTTCTTAGGGAGGCAAAGGAGGGGCAGATACATTTTCGGGGGGCGGCTATTTGCCATACCAAAAATGACATATTTATTACGTTTGACTTATTTTACATTACATTGTGTATTTCGTTGCTGTTTTTGTTATATCTATATGATTATAAATTAAACTTATTTCAAATAAAATTTGTAACTAACAAACAAGTAACGTCTGCACATGAAATATTTTTCAATGAAACTTTTGAAGCCTAAACATAAATTGAATTACTTTCGCGTATGCTACAAATAACACATTCGTCTATATGCTACGTCTCTCTCTCTCTCTCTCTCTCTCTCTATATATATATATATATATATATATATATATATATATATATATATATTATATATATATATATATATGTGTGTGTGTAGAAAGAGAGAGCCAGAGAGAGAATTTACGAGGAGCTGCTGAAAATGTCGTAGTCCAATCCAGAAGGAGTGTAGGTACTAGGTAGAAAAATGAAACCGTAGTTTAGAAAAACATATCTCTGTATGTACAAATATAAATTTTCATATTAATAATGAAATTCTTATTGTTTCCCAGGCCTCTGAAGTGATTATGTGTGCCCAAACAGATAATTTCACGAACATCCTTACTGTTATAACATTTTTGTTCCACCAAGGAAAGTCACCGAAGTAAATTAATTAGGAAATCAGTGAAACACCACGGGACTCTCCTCCGTTATATGTACCGTGTCATGCGAAAACGAACTAAGCGCCACTTTCGTACTTTTGAGAAAATTACGTTTAAAGGTTGATGTCCAGCATTAGTGTAGCCGTAATCAAAAGTGAAATTATGTTTCTTTTTTTGGAAAGGTGTTGGTTTCCCTCTCTTTTCGATTGTGCAAAACGTTCTAATGCTTATCAGGAACCAATCGTCGCATTTACGTGGATTTTCAAAATTTGGCGCTTAGTTCACTTTTGCATAACACGGTACATATATAGTGGTGAAGAAGTAACTGGCTTAGTATAAACGTAGCAATTTCTCAACAAATTATGCTTTACATCCAGGATGATTAAAAGCAATGAATCTCCCTGGAATCATAGATGCAATTTGTGACATTATTCTTGAAAATTGCAGTATTTCAGCCAGTGGGGGATATAGCCCGGGGCCGGAGGGCCTAGGCCACCCCAGTTTTTGTGTGACAAAAATAATTTAAGCTATTTATATTTATTATAATCTGAGGTCTGCACCCCGCTTTCTCAGTTTTTACCTTCTCAGCAAAACTTGTGTCAGGGATTCTGGGCATTTCTTTGGAACTCGTCGGTAGCATAATTCAGAATGGCTTGGGTATGCGCAAGTTCTCGGCATAATGGGTTCCCAAAATATATGTCAGGAGAATAAAAGGGTAACGGCATTAAGAGAAGTATTCTTCCAATTTGACCGTAATGCTGATCAATTTCGCTGACGAATAGTAACCATAGATGAAATATGGTTATACCGCTATGATCCTGAATCGGAACAACAGTCAATGGAGTAGTAGCACTCATTTCTCCATCGCCCCAAGAAGTTCAAGACATAGAAGTAGGTTGAGAAACTGTTTTGAACATTCTTCTGGTATAAGTATGGAGTGGTAGACTACCTCCTCAATGGTCAGATATTTAATCCAGAATCTCTCCATTACTTACAAAACTGAAAGAAAAATTCAAAGTTCAACGCTGCGGAAAATGAAAAGAAAGGAATTCTGTTCCTTCAGGAGAATACACCTGTCCATCAAGCCCCTGCGATAGAGACCTGCACGGGCCGAATATTTCGGCCCGAGCCCAATCCAGCCCGAACGTACCTAGGCCCGACCCAGCCCGGGCCCGAAAAGTTTAGGAGATTTTCGGCCCGAGCCCGGCCCGGGCCCGGTAAATTTTAAAAGTTTTTGGCCCGACCCCGGCCCGATAATTTTTTAAAAAATTAGCTCGAGCCCTAATCTTTCTCAAAATTTAGTACTAAATTTGACCTAACCTCAGAAACCTTTTCTAAACTCTGGTTTACAACCTGACGCTTGCCTCCCAAATGGTACCATTGCCTCCTAGAACTTTGCCTGTCATCGAGAGAACAAAAACTCCATTTCCTGTAACGAAAATCTAACTTAATTGATTTTTAGCATAAAGTGAAAATGGCAATATTGTTTAGCGACATGCACCCCTTCTTGTTATATCTTGAGTTCAGTGAAGGTCAAGGTCACAGCTCAATTTACCGCATAATGCCTGCAATCCTCTATAGTGAAAGTGGAGCCGCTAAGCAACACAAACTGTAAATAGCTATTGCATTATTTGTAACATTTTTCACGGACACACTTCTTCAACATTTGGCTTTATTCCAATTATCGTTTAACGAAAGTCAATAATTATTAAAGAATTGCAATTGATCAGCCCCAGCCCAGCCCGACCTGAAGAGAAATCAGTGTCGGCCAGCCCAAGCCCGGCCCGGCCCAAAGAAATATCAGTGTCGGCCCGCCCAAGCCCGGCCCGGGCCAAAGAAATAACAGAGTCGGCCCGCCCAAGCCCGGCCCGTGCAGGTCTCTACCCTGCGAACATAACTGACATTGCATAATCTAGGATTTCAATGTCTAGATCATCATTCTTATTCCGCAGATTTAGCTCCGTCTAACTATTACGTGTACTTATTTCCCAAACTTAAATAACACTTGAAAGACGCCATTTTAGATCTGATAGGGGTAGTGCTACGAACAGTGGTGCGAGGAAATCTACATTTTTTTAACTTTTCTGCAAAAGCTGGAGCACTGTACAAGGTAGTATATTGACTCTCGGGGGAAGAGAAGAAGAAGTAAAACTTCACCAATCCACGTGCACTCCTTCTGGGTTGGGCTACGAATTTTTCAGCAGTTCCTAGTCAATATGGTAGACGTCACGTCAGTACTTTGAAACAAAATAAGTAAAGGAGCACTAGTATAAACCAATTACTAACTAAAGATCAGCACTCTGACAATACATTTTATTGGGAATCAATTTCATTCCATAATTTTATTATTATCATTTGCAGGAAGGGAAAACACAACTCTTTTTATCTCCTTCAAAAAATTAAGCCCTGGTAGTTGCAAACTAAGCTGTTATAAGCACATCCTCTGAATATTGGAAGCCGAGAATAATGTTTCAGAAAAAAAGAAGTTTTAAATAAAACAAAATATGAAACTGAAAACTTCAAACCTGGACAAATACAAACAAGTTACGTAACTGGTTTTACCTTTCTTCTGTTTCCAATCGAAGTTGATCCAATGAGAAGAAAACAAGTCGACTAAATCTACTATTGTTCGCTAGGCACAATTATTAAAAATCATAAGAAAGAAGTATAACTAAAATTTACCTCAAAAGGGGCTAAATTAGAAAACAGAAATATGCGTGTATACCCAGACGCTCAAAGAAGAAAGCGTGAGGATTAATCTGCCACATAGTAAATTCATGGAAAGTAGACTACAATTTGTCAATGAGATTGGTTATGATACTGATATATAATACTACATGAAGAATGTTTAAAGATTGTACGAGTCTGGGGGGGCAGTCTAGGTGGCAGTCAGGGGGGCAGAAGTAGCTACTAGGGGGGCGCTCGCCCCCCTTGTCCCCCTCTGGCGTCATCACTGTATTGTTATGTTTACTTTTTGAACTTAAGCACTTTCTGTACTTTTTGGTGGCATCTTTTACTTTCCCTTTCTGTATATATGTACCTGTAAGGCGCACACAAATGATAGAAAAAATTTCTTCGAGCAAAGCACATCTCTTTACAATGAATTAAGTAGAAAGTTCATTAAATATGAGAGAAACTAGATGCAAAAAAATATCAATAAATAGATCAAGATATTTAGAATATTTGATGTATAATAAATATACATTATACACGATTAATGTAAAATAATCATTGAAATTAACAATAAAGCATAATTTTAAAAAAGCATAATTAAACAAGAAATAAAGCATAATGTGGGTTGCTCTAACAATTAAGTTGTATGAAGACGAGAAGAAAACGAAAGCTGATTCCTTAACGAATTTCGTTGATCTTCTTTGTGTCTACAAAAACGCATTCTTAGAAACCTACAAGCTAGGTATCATCTCTGTGATTATATCAGTTTCTAGTGCTACATGTGAAAGGTCATTCTCTTCTTTGAAAAGATTAAAGACTTGTATACGCAAGTCAATGACTCATGATAGGTTGAAAAACTTAGTGTTACTTTATATTGAGAAGAAAATTGCTAAATCGTTAGATCTTTAACAAGTTGTGGATATGTTTGCTGCTGCCCACACGAATAGAAAGATCCTCTTCAAGTAGAGGCATGAACCTATAAGTTATTTTCTTTACCTGTAAAAGTGTATTTGCTTCCACTTAAGTCAACCAGCTACAAATATTTTAAACGCCATGATTAAATAACTATTTACTTATATTAGAAATCAATTGCATTAATGAATCTAGTTGTTTGAGGTACTAAATTCTTATATTTTCACTGTTTTCCAAAGAGTAAAATCATGAACATTAAAGAAGATGGAAACATTCACCTTGAATACACACACACACACACACACACACATATATATATATATATATATATATATATATATATATATATATATATATATATATATATATATATATATATATATATATATATTGGAGATGTCCCCCTCAAAATCCTCTTGGGCCCTTCATTGCCCCCCCCCCTGAAAAAACTCTAGCTACGCTACTGGACACCATGCACCAGAGATGAATTCTCTATCACTGAGCCACCGCGGCCCTGCTTGGGCTTGGTCGTCCATATCCAATCTCTCTTTTGGCGTTGCTTAAACAACTTCTAGTTTTGTTCTAAATCCAAACTCCATATTGGCGTATTAATATTACAGTCGATTGGTAAAATCAATCTTCCACATTTAAAAATTAAAGTACACACAAGTAGAAAAATAAGCATTTATCATAAAAACACTAGCTGCAAGTGTTCAAAATAGATTTATGGTTTCTATAAAATCAATTGAAAATTGCTATTTTTAATTAGGCAGCTAGTGAAAAACAGCAGCTTTCGACTCCAGCCGAGTTTAAACTCAACCTAAACTGAGTTGATCAAAGTGAACTGACCGGACTGACCCGACCCGACAACCCGACCCGATAACCTGACCCGATAACCCAACCCGAGTGACCCGACCCGATAACCCGACCTGAGCTGACCCGATTGACCCGACCCGAGCTGACCCGATTGACCGGACCCGAGTTGACCCGATTGACCCGACCCGACAACCCGACCCGAATAACCCGACCCGATTAGCCTGACCCGACAACCCGACCCGAGCTGACCCGACTGACCCGACCCGATAATCCGACCCGAGTTGACCTGACCCGACCCGAGCTGACCCGTTTGAGAGCACTAGTGGAGGGGATCTGAGACTGTATGCAATGAATGTTAACCGATTACTTGGAAATATTAGACACGCGTGACGTAATCTCGAAAAGCGTCCATTGCAAAGAAAAAATCTCCAACTATGATCATTCAATAAATATTCGCAATTTGCTTATTTTAGGATTACGTACCCCCAGAAACATCTTCGCATACCCCTGGGGGTACGCGTACCCCCGGTTGAATAGCACTGGTCTATACCAATGGCAACTTTCGCGCACTATAGCGTTAAGAAAATTTTAAAAAAATCTTTTTCGAACCACCCTTCTCTCAGTCTGTAGATGAAATTTAAAATTGAATTTCCTGAGTTGCATGTGTAGTGATCTTAAATAGGGATATACCTTTATTTTCTATTTAGCTGTGACTTGTACAACCAACGAACTATCCACACTGCTGCGCATATTACCATAATAGTCTTGGAGCAAATAAAAAAAAAGAAGTTAAAACACACACATATAAATCAATACAATTGTCTCGATTGATAGATGCGTTCACAATTGTTAAAAGGTGTACTTAAAAACAGCAAACATTGTTTCTGCTTTGAAAAGGACAAACATGGTTTCGCTTATAAAACCGCAAACATGATTTCGGACGGCTTTCGATTTAGAAAATAGCTTTTGCGGTTTCGGTTTTGAAAACCGCAAATGTCACAAAAAATCGACAGCACTAGTAAGTACGTCGTTCGTTGCCCAATCTGATGCAGTTTATGGATCGTATTCTGCTGGAATAGATTAACTACTTATATACAGGGTGAGCACAAAGCTACTTTCCCCAAAACAAGTATTCCTTACATATTGGGGAAAGTGACTTTATACCCACCCTGTATCAATGCCGTGCCATGGAAAATCAGCACCCAGGGCGAGAGTATACGACGGCACCCCCATACATACGAGTGAGGTCGACAGACCAGCCGCATGGTTGGCACGAAGCGTAAGAAAATTTAAAAAAAAACTGCGTTTCCGTTGATTTTGAGCACATTTTATTAGTTTTTCCTTCCATTTTATATATGTGCACATACATTTTTCCAACATGAGTAACATTATAGGACCACTTGCTAAAGCAGGAGGAGGATTTAAGTACATACTAGTTTGTGCTAATATGTACTAAAATATTTCAAGTAATCTTTCCTGTGTCTTTTTCTTTCCTTCTTTTCTTTTCTTTTTCCTCCTGAATTTTCGCCCCCTTACGTCGGCGCCCGTGGCCGTTTCCCCACTCTTCCCCTCTACGGCACGGTACTGTCCTGTATGTAATGTATACTACAGTATCAACTAGCTGAATGCTATCTATTGTTGTTTGATTTGTCTTAACAGTAACATACATACTAAGTGTAACTGATTTATTAAAATTAAATCCATTATATTTCTTGCTCCATTATTCCTGTAATAAATATCTGCAATCCCAAATATGAAAATTAATCTAGTCAAACAAATAAAAAATATGAATAATACTACCTTTGTTTTGAAGTCCATGAATGTAATTTAAAGTAAGAGTAAAAGCAATAAAAACTAGTAGTAGTACAGCTCCATTTGGTTGCAGATTCATGCTGAATTCAGGGAATCGAAATTTTTCGTGCGTTTAAAATAACTTGCTTCAAACAAAAGGTAAAGCAAATAACTTGCAATCACTCCATTACGATAAACTAACTAATGTCTGTGGCACCTGTTAACCGGATAAGTTTTTTTTTTTTTTTTTTTTTTGTATTTCTTTGATATCACGATGAATAATCTTTTACAGAGATATTGCTTTCTTATCATAGAGAACAGGTGTGCATCAACGGACATGCTTCTTTTTCATTGTTCGAAATCTCTTTATCACACGTTTACAGATAAAATCATTTCTTAAATAAAATGCTAACTATCTTATACAAATGTAGTAAATCAAGTTAAGACTTTTTTAGTTCATGAGATAACCAGACTCGACTTGAACTAAGTGTGTTAAAGCAATACTTGTAGGGTTTGTGGTCCCATTACATACACCTGCTTCCTTCCCTGATATTCGTTGCCATTAAGTTAAGAAACAAATAAATATTTTATCTTGATTGTGGGACTTAATTACTAGATATATATTCCCTGATGTTTACCATTATGTTAATAAATGGCCGTCTCTATTACTTTTAAAAAGATATCGTATCTAGACAATCCTAATTGAAACGAGCATAGTTGAGCCTCTAACTTTGATTCAATCGAAATTTACAAAGACGAATCGTAAGTCTTGCAATATTTCCACAATCCGAACAGTAAGCACATGTGAACGCCGTGTTTGGCTGTAAGTATAAGATGAAACTGGATATGGTGGATATTTAAAGGGCATGGAGGAATACAACGTCTTATTGTTTTCATTGTTGACATAGGAAAAGATCGAATCGGAGGTGAAGGGGGGCTAGTGTGTAGTTAGTCCCCCTACTAAAAATAGCTTAAATTTATGTTAGTAACGCTGATCAAACGTTAAAAATTGTTGATCATACCTGATCAAACGATGATCAAACAATTTATATAAGAAAAGATCGAATCGGAGGTGAAGGGGGGCTGGTTCCCCATTTTGTAACCCTTATATCTCTGTTAGTATAGTTGATCAAACGTTGAAAATTGTTGATCAAACCTGATCAAACGATGATCAAACGATTGGCGTCGAAAATTTTCAAATCGGAGGTGAAGAGGGGGATAGCGTGTAGTTAGCCCTCCTACTAAAAATAGCTTATATTTATGTTAGTAACGCTGATTAAACGTTAAAAATTGTTGATCATACCTGATCGAACGATGATCAAACGATTTACATTAAGATAATTTTAAATTTAGCTCGAGGGGGGCTAACTGTACGCCGGTCACAATTGTCCTCACTATTGAATTTAAAATCAATCGAGGACGAGAAAATTATCTTTCCCATTTCCACCTCCCTATGTAAACTATGTTTCACTCTTACTATTTAAAAAATATTCCATTTTGACACAACGTGGTGTGTATATTTGTTGAATTTTCACACCATGCCCAGTGCTTGAAGTTAGACAAAAAAAAAGTCATTTTACTCACTTCACCCCACACACTTCGTTTTTTAAAAAAGAAAAAACGTCGCTCTAGTGTTAGTAAGATAAAATCGTTCAATTTTGCAAAAGTTGTGGCTGGCCGTTTTTGATGTAAGTCGTTCCTAACTTCACTGACGTGTTTCTCAATACGAAAGTTAGCTTCATGCGTTAGACAAACTCTCAACGCTAAAAACGACTCTGCATGGGTCCCCAAAAATATTAAAATTATGTTTGGGATGCTGTATAATTATTTCGTAACTAAGGTAATTTTCATTCCACCAAATTTCTACTAAAAAACTGTTTTTTAAAATCTTTCCTCCCACCAATTTCAACACTTTCTTTTCACGTAATAATAATAATAATAATAATACACCCTTAATGTGTTTGTTATACGGCACCCGGGACATACACTGCGTAACTCATTTCCTAGTTGTGGGCTGTAACTTCATCGGATTATAACCTATTTCAGAAGTTTTATTATTATTATTATTATTATTTGGGCAATTCTTGCACATTTTCGACATGACTCTGAATTTATGAAGCGAAAAATTAAATATTAAATAACGTCTCACATATGACTTCGCTGTGTATACTCAAGGAGACGATGGCGTGGGAGACCCGGTTTCGATTCCCGGCGGGAGCTCATGTGGTTCGGATTCCATGTTAATCAGTAGGTCCACGTCTCATATAGCCTCGCTGCTGAACGGGACGCTAAACTAAAATCAACTCAACTCAACTTAAGGAGACGGAGGATAAATAGAAGTGAATAATGATACAAAAATTGATGTATTGAAGAAGTGTTAATAAATAGTATATAGTCAGCAAAGAAAATCCACCGAAACGACGTTTTTATTATTATTATTATTGTCACAAACTCATATCTTCTAAGAGCGACCCAGGGATTTGTCACATTAGAGGCGAATGTTTTTGGCACAAATAATTATCCCTCCAAATTTATTATCAAATGAGTAAAAGGGTATTCACTGTTAATGAATCAGATAAGTTTGAGGTGAAAGTAATTTTATTCATTGATATGAAAAAAGAGCTATATCCATTCTTCAAGTTCTTGGTAAAATCTGAAATGGTTGTACGTTTCAGAATAATTAACACCATTCTCTTTGCAAAACATCGAACTCTGGGAATGTATTCACAGGACATTGTCTCTTTTATCTACTTTAAAAAATTAATAGACGTCATAACTCAAATCAGCAGAGTTGGATGTTGATTCTTTTTTTTTTCTTTATCTTGTTTATAATAAATTGTATGCTTTATAATAGATCATATGTTAACCACAAGAATATGTGAGATTCGAGTCGATTTTCCCGCATTTTTTTTCTTAAATAAGATATTGAAATCAGTAGCAGCGATAATACCCCCGCATATTCCGGGATTCGTAAACTTTTGAGACACCTGCAGGTCGATTGACATAGGGCTTGATTTTAATTCTCTGGGAATGTTCAAAGCTATTATCATAACCACTGATGTCAATAACCAACTTATGAAAGAATAATCAGGGAAATTAGCTCGGTTCTTTCATATTCGTGGTTGACGTAAGTACTATTTTAATTAAATACCATTATAGTTACTTCTACCTGAATATTGAGCCATTTATTAGGAAAAATACTTTATGCATAAGGAATAATAATAGGAACATTTTTCTTATTTCAGATTGTCCGATAAAGACAAGTGACAGTCTTACTTGATAATTCATTTCTAAAGATAACAGATGATGGAAATCACAATTCTTTTAGTCATAAAAATAAGTAAATATTTAATTTATTTACAGTAGATTAACGATTATCTGCGTTCCGGTTAACCAACCTGTGGATTAACCAAGGAGATTTTTTTTTTTTAAAAAAAGAAAGCAGATTACAGTTGTTGTAAGAGATAGCGCACATACTGGCTTTTGCCGGACCACTTCCCAAATCTTCGATCTCATCCGTCTATTAGCATGTATCGCAGCATAAAAGAGAGGCCAAAAGATGCTCCAGAAAATAATCTGACATTTCCAAAAAAAAATAAAAGTTTTGTGTGATACTGTATGTATGTAAAAAAATATTGTGTTTTTTGTAAGTTTTAGTGTACAGTAATAAATAATGCCTGTACTTAAAAAATGTTCTATCATTTACAGTACCTACTACTGTATCTAATAACAGCTGATCTCCATGTTATCCAGGTTTCTTTCATATGCTGAACCGATTGCAGAAAAAAAAACTTCTTCTTGATATATCTGATCGTTTTTGTTCTGATACCTGTCCATAAACAGACAGACAGACTGATGAACGGACATTAGAGATGCGCACGAGACGAGACGAGGCAGAATTTCCTGCAAAAATTCGAGTCGCGACAGCTCTTCCAATAGAGAAATATACATTTTTCGAGTCGAGACATCTCTTTTACAGCATATTTTCGAAACGAGATAGCCTCAAATCTTATCTCGTACGCATCCCTAACGGACATAGGAGTTATATAAGACTTCCAACATTTATGAACGGTCTAAAAATGAGTGTTTTTTTTTTTTAAATCTATAAAGTTTTTATTAGGCACATACCCATGT
Organism: Thermobia domestica; assembly: GCF_964235325.1. Classification (NCBI taxonomy): domain Eukaryota; kingdom Metazoa; phylum Arthropoda; class Insecta; order Zygentoma; family Lepismatidae; genus Thermobia; species Thermobia domestica. The sequence goes on from NC_137466.1 coordinate 94,629,122, forward strand.
TATCGTGTCTTCACATCGCACTTACTGCATGCAGTGTACTTCTATCCTCTTCTTTTCTAATATCTAATAGTTTATTTCACAAGTCATGTATAATCATCTTTTCTTTTTCGAATGCTAGAATGAACAGCTTTCAGAGGTACTTCTATGTGTAATCTAGCATTCTAGAAATATTGCCAAAAATTTAGATTTTCTTCTAAATTAGGTATGAACAGTGTTTATAAGCCACAGGTATCCACACGAAGATTTTTTTTTTTTAATATGTGGCTTCTTTGCCTTGGAAATTTTAGACTTCTAAACAAAATCAATTTTAGTGAAGAGATAATGTTTTCCCTTTTGTTTTCTCATTACAACACACACACACACAAACATTAATTTACTGCATTCTGAAGAGAAAATCCTCTGGGGAAAAAATCAAGAATCAAAGAAAATTGGTCATTCAATAAGAAACAAAAAAAAAAAAAAAAAGTGCATGGTTTTTCTAGTTTCAACGAATTGTTTATAGAACTTTGTGATTAATGTTCAATGACAAAAAATGTTTGAGGAAAACTTTAAGTATGTTAGCAGTAACTGTTCTGAAGCTGTAGTAGATTTCATTGAACAAAATTATCGTTTAAAAGTTATGAATAAATTAAAACTGCATTGTAACTATTATAACATTATTCAGGCTGCTAAAATTCGAGGAGAGAAACATGTCGCTATTCACAAGTTTCTTATTTCAAAAATCTTGACATGCTGTAACTGTAAAGGAACAATGAATTCTGTCATTAATGATGTTAAACTAACATCATGCCCAAAATAGACATTAATGGCTTTAATTTTATAAACTGAACTCTTTGAAGCTTAGGATAAAATGTTTCCTTTTTTCAAACAGAGAACAAGAGGTAAGCAACATGGTTTTGTATCTGTTTCTTTATTTTTATGGTACGTTTTCCTTACTTGCCAGATTGAATTTAGACAACCAGTAAAACATTTATATCAGATACTTGATAAAAAGTTTAGGTAGCCAAAATTACACTTGCAGGTAACAACTGGAATGCCAGTTAGGAAATCAATCAAGGCAGCCAGCTATGCACTGAATATAGAATTCATAAATATCAGATGTTGTAAACGTACTTTCTTAATCGTAGAATCTATTACACGGAAACAAAAACGGTACTTGAACGAAAAAGTCATAAAAAATCAAAATAGCTAAAATTTACATATATATATTTTTTTAAAAAAACTGACTTTTTATGAATAAAATCTTTGTTTCCTTCCCCAAAAAGCAGGCCTTTTTTTTGCATCTCTAGTTATGACTGAAACTGAGTCATAAAAATTTGAAGGGGATTGACAGAAAAGTAATTGAAACATCTGAACCAGTTAGCAACAGAAAAATTGTATAAAAAGTATATAATTTATTCAAAGGCAAACATATTGTAACCATTGTCATATTCAGATGGCATTGAAAGCCAGAATCACTGTAAGGTCAAAAGTGGCATTTTTCAGGAGGGTATACGTTGGGGGAATTCAGATTGAAGAAGCTCTGGACCATGGTCTGATTATATTTTTTGAAATATATATATATTTTTTTATAAGAAATGTCGTGTCAGCAGAGATTCTACCATCCTCTCTCCCACTGAGAGGGTGTCACTTGTCTATTCCTACCAATACATATTTTGAGAATGTGCATCTTATCATTGTTTTTAAAATCAATAAAACTGCTCCCTAAATAACATTAGTTTCATCATTGTCACGAAAAAGAGATAATGTTCTCTTTATGTATTATATTGTCTAATTTTATATGACTGATTTTGTTAAAATGAAACTGATTGGGCATGTTGAAAATGTTTCTTCTTATTACTCCATTGAATTTGAGTTTTTTTTTTCATTCTGGCAAGACAGATGTCTCTTATTTATACATAGTATAAATCAGGTATGCAAATAACCACTCGCCCGTCGTAGTGGTTCATCAGTGCGGGCGAGTATTTAACATCATACCAAAGGTAAATAAATGATTTCTATTTTTGGATGTGGGCTAACAGATTTTTCTTGGGTTAGAAAAATTGTGTTGCTTATTTGCATGCCTGGTATAAATGTTCCAGCTTACTTCAATGTCAATTATGAAAACTTAGTAACCAACTTTAATTTTCAAATATTAGAAAAAAAAAGGAAATGTATGTTTGATTTCTTGTTCTTATTGACTGTCCAGAATTATTTCAGAATTGCATTTGCGTGTCTCAACTGATAAAACTAGACTAGCAAACACTAAAACTTTTTGCTGTAAGAAAGTAAGAACTAACATATTATGTAAGTCTCCTTTGTGGAGAATATGTGCTTGACATAACGAAATGATTGAACTTTATGTAATAGGTAGCTATATTCAGTATGTCCGAAAACAGGTTCAAATCGATTGTTAAACAGGACTTCTGCAAGCTTAAAAAATTGTATATGTTTGTTACTTATTTACACAACATTATAATTGAGCACTAAGCCTGTTGTATTGTGTTGTTCTTATTAAATAAATAAATGTGTTTTAATTTTACTACATAACTTGGGCTATGTCGTCAAGCAGACCGCATAATTTTGTTTGGTTAACAAGCTATTGTCACAGAATGGTGGACCGAACATTTTTGTGCACTATTGATATAATCGATCCTCAAAACAGGTACCAAAGCAATGTGTAAAGGCTAATTAACTACACAGAGGCCACTTGCTTCGTTGAAGCACTTTGCAAATTACAATACGAATTAATAATTTTTGGAACATATTTCCTGTATTCTAAAAGTGCGCAGTTACACACACATATAAATATGGTTGCTCCCTAGACTAGATGAGACAGAATTTTTGTGACGAGGTAAGATGGAAGACTTTCCAATATAAATAGATATGCTGTCCGAGACGAGACACTATTTTCACACCTTTTCGAGACGAAAACACCTCAATTTTTGTCTCAAAGGCAACCGTACACACAAGTAAACCAAAATACCGACCCTTTCCAAATCTTGTTGTGAGTATTGCATATTAACAAAAGAGTTTATATTTAAAAAATAACATATTCTTAGCACATTATAAAGACATGAAAAATAATAACATTTTCAGCAATAATAAAGACATTTCATAACAGTAAATGGAATATTTCTAGCATAGTATCTTATGCATATCAAATGTGCATATCTCAAAAGATATGATTATATTGTCATTAATTTTCTTTGAGAACGTTCCTGGAATATAGAAGCTACAACAGTGGTTCCCAACCTTTTTTTTTTTTACCGATGGCACATTTTACTTGAATTACGAAAACATGACACACGTACTTGATTTTTTTTTTATTAATAATGATATAAATTATAGTAGTGTAATAGTACAATGTTGCTGCGCGTCTAAAATACATTATAAGCAGAACTAGCAACTTTCGATGAAAATATCATTTAGCGGTTTTTTGAGGTACAGTGATGATAATTTTCATGAAGTAGTACTCTATGTAGTACTGAGAATTGTTGTTGTCACTGAAGATGTTCAGTGGTACAGTCTGTCTCAAAACTAACTTTTTAAAGAATCATAAAATGTTTCATGATTTTTAAATTCTAAAATTTCGCGACATATGCTAAGGAAGTTTGTGACTCGCCAATGTGTCGCAATGTACAGGTTGGGAACCACTGGACTATAGAAAAGCTGCAAATATGTGTCTAGTCATATTTTCAGAAAGTTTCAATTAATCTTATTTGAATACATTTCTAAAATAATATATTTATGCTGTATGTCTAACATGCTGACTACATGATTTCTCTGCTTGCCAGACTTCTGTGGATAACCCATTTGAAGTTTGTTGATCAATAAAACAACTGAAGCAGAACTGTGAAAATAGTTTAAAATAAATTTAAACAAACAAGATTTTAACTTTAATATCGATCCGAAATCCTATTATAAACAATAATTAGATAATATTAAAGTGATGTTTCTTCAGGCGCTTCGTATGGTGGCAATGAGGAATCGCAGCTAGTGTCTCTAGCTGCGCTGTTATTGCTTGATATATCCGCACTTCCACAACAGCATGCTGCATTTCTGAATTCACCGTTCATTATAAAATACAAAATTGGGTTCACTGCTAGAAATAAATAGTCTAACAACACTGTTGATATACTGATGATATGTATAAACACACAAGGGAAATTTTTAGGTGGGAAATCAGTAAACATGTAAAAACCATAATACGGAGATTTACATATGATATACGTTATAAAAACGGCTAAAACTATTTTCGTTCGTGTGTTGTTTAATTCACGTTCTTCTTCTGTTAAGCACTGTTCTTCAGTGACATTTGGCTTTTTCATTAAGGCAGCGTAACAAAATAAACAACAAATAAACATTGGTCCAAAAAAGTTTAGGAAAAAGTTGAAGAGCGCCACTGATTGAAGTCCAGTGACGGCTGAGTTGGATGGCCACTGTATTGCACATTGTTGTCCCGTGTCTAAATCTGCGAAAAGAATAACTGGTGTACTGGAACCAATCACAATAAACCAAACTGTCACTGACACTAATTTTGAAGCAAGTGGTGAACAAACTGTTGCCGGTCTATCCAAGTAAAGAGTAGATAGACACCTTTCGGCTACCATAGCTACCACAAAACAACTACCAGCAAATTTAGATAAGTATTCCATGCCTGTGTGTAGTTTACATGTGGTAATTCCAAATGGCCAAGTTACTTGAGGAGTTGACAAAAACACAACACCTAACAGCGGAACTTTGAACACAAAGAAATCTACGGCATATATTGCATGAGCTAAAGATAGATTGAGAATGTAGATGTTTAAAGTGTTTCTCATGTTTGGAAAGCGAAGTATCACATACATGGCAAGATAATTGCCTACAAGAGCTACAATACCGATCACAATAATCATCACAAAAGATACATTATCAAATAGCAAAAGGACGTTGTACAATTTGGATTTCTCCTCGTCTCCTAGATTGGACACTTGTTTGTGGTCGCACACTACCATGGTCGAAGAATAACAATACTTCTTCCTTTTCTCCTATTGCAGAAATATTTTGAGTTGAAGTTACTTTCTGTTTCCTGTTCTTCAAAATATGGATATCATTTTTACTGTTCTGCTGATAGCTGGCTCTTGTAGACAGTGACTGTGGAAGATCCACTTCCAACTCTGCTATCAGGTAATGTTTGTTTGGTCTTTGTGTAGACAACCTGAAAAATCAATTAATTATATTAATTACAATTACAAATATAAAGAGAGAAATATATGGTACCACATTTAATGTCCTAACCAAAGACGACAATGAACTCAAGAGAAGAGCAGTGGTTCAATGGGAGAGCACTGAGAGTTTACATTTAATATGAAGAACATTTGAATCTTGTGGGAACAAGATTGTGATTTTTAGTTTGCTTTGGGTTATCTCGTTTCCTCCCAATTTTTGTTTATAGTTTTCTCATTATCCTTTACTTTTCCATCAATTTTGTCTTCTATAACCTCTAGGACAATACACAATCTCGGATATCTTTTTGTCTCTAGTATTCATTTCAGGAAAATTTAATGTATTGCCTTGTCATGCTATATATACAGGGTTTTCATAAAGTCTGGATGGATTTAATTTGCTTATAATTTTCATAAAAATGCTCATAATGAAATCAAATAAAGTGCAAACGGTAGCGGAAGGATTAAATTTTTAGTTGGCAACACTGTTAGATAAGAGGCAACTCTGAACACGTTGAGAGAGGGAGAGGGTCAGTTTCTTACCAAATTCCATCCATTGTTGTTTCAATGTTGACTGTTAAAAGTAAGTTGTAAGCTGTATTGGTGTGTGTGTCTTTTAAAGAAATAAATAAATGAAAAACTCCTCTAAGAAGACTATTATTTTTTTTTACCGTATCAAAGATGGCGTCGGTGAAAGAGAAAGCGCAATGTGTTCTGTGGTACGCAGAGCTAAAATCACCAATTCTGGTGTGTCGAAAGTTCACCAAAGAGTTCAAAAAGCCGGCACCGACTGAGAGTGCAATCCGAAAGTGGCATGCTAAGTTCTTGGAGACAGGAAGCGTCCTGGACCGTCCTCGAAGTGGGAGGCCGCCAACATCGCCTGCAACAGTGAGCAGGGTAAGGGAAAGCATCATCAACAGCCCACAGAAGAAATGGCGCCCAGTTGGAGGTGTGGCGGTGAATGAACTGAGCTGGTGCAGATTACAGGTAAAAATTTAATCCTTCCGCTACCGTTTGCACTTTATTTGATTTCAATATGAGCATTTTTATGAAAATTATAAGTAAATTAAATCCGTCCAGACTTTATGAAAAACCTGTATATATAATTTTAATACTGTATTTAAGTGTGAGTAAAATAAGTGTGAGTAAAATCAGCTAAAATATTAATTCTATACAAAATACGAAAATGCATTAATATAACCGTCATAACGGATAGCGGTACAATTTCTTCTCTATATATTTTCCTGTATTTTATGCAATATTTAAAATGTCTTATTGTATTGGTTACTGCTCTAGCATATTCCATCTATTCGTCAAGTGAAGCCCATGTTTGCGTCTTTGATTGCAGGAAAAACATCCAAAATATATAACATATAAAGTGAAATTACTTATAGCTATATTTACGTTGCTCCACATATATGCAAGTGACCAATGCTAGTACCATAGATTTTAGTTCATCTTACAATGGCTTGTGTTGACGTGCAGAGATGTAGCTATGTTGCAAGTGTAAGAGTTAGTATAAAATAATTGTATGTTCTTTGGTTGGCGAGAAAAAAATGTTTATTTCATGTCATGCTGACATATTGGAAGTTCTCAAGGGTGGCCAATATGATCATACAAATTGAATGGTAAATAAAGATTTCCAATATTGAGTGATCAGTTACTGTTTCTCTGAAAATAAGACCAACTAGAAAATAAGCCCTAGCATAACTTTTCAGTTTGCCCATAATACGTATAGGCCCTATTTCAAGAGTAAGCCCTATCCGAAAAATATGCCCTAGGACACGAAATGGGTTATTTTACACATAACAAATATATACATATATGTATTTGTGCAAATAGATAAACACTAATGCGTCTTTTCGGGGGGGGGGATAATATAAGACCGGTTTCATTTTCAGGGAGAGACGCTGAGGCGTGATACGTCACGCAACTAACCGAAGTACGTATAACTTGAGAGAGTTCTTGCTTTAATATTTATTGGCAAATTAAGTTTAGATTGGTTTGTTTATAATTTTAAAGAAGACGTATATACTATATTTACGATTTGTGTTTTCATCTACAGGAATTTTACTTCTATATTCCGATCGTTTTATTTATTTCTTTTTCTTTTCAACAGTATCTATTCATTCTATTTATATAAACTAAAATAAAAACTAATCTGACAAAATCCTTGATTTTTACAGAAAAAATATCATATTAGTCCAGTTCAGTGGCGGATCCAGGGGGCGACCGGGGCAATTCCCTTCCCCCAGAAGAGGAAACTTTCTTATTTTATATATATAAATAAAACCCACCCATGCTGTTAAAAGTAGCTGTAAGTAGCAGTATGACATCCCACCACTCCCCCAAAAGTCGATCCTGGATCCGCACCTGGTCCAGTTCCTCCAAATTTCGTTATGATTTATTTATGTTATGTGTGTGTAAACATTATGTAACACTAAGAACAGAAAGTAGAATCCACTTTTAATATTATTTTCACTTTCTTTTAACTCTTAGACTTCGTTAATGTTTAAACGTTTAGAAGATACGATGGTTCGGTAGTGGGGCTTCGGGCATTTAGCGCTGCCAATACGATTCCAAATTACATCACATAAGGAATACAGTTGAGGTCACGGTTGGTCAATGGTAGAGTGCTCACCTCTGGTGCATGGGATTCCTGATCGATCCAGCTTCTGCCATAGGATTTCTGATGGACAAACGCCTATGCGTGAGTTTTCTCAGAGTTCTTCCGCTTCCTCACACTCTTCCTTACGCCATTTCGTTTTTTTTTCATCACCGTCTCCCTTTAGCTTCGGGGCATATTCGAAGGACGTCAAACTCGAAACAGGAAATAAAAATTATAGTTTCATGTCAAGCCTAGAATAACCAGATGTGACTGCACTTTACATATATTCTGTGCAGTAATAAATTAATTGGAGATTGGATAAAAGGTTAACAAGCGGAATGTCCATGTATAGTGTATATATCCTACGTATGTTTATAGTAATGCCTACATGATAAGACAGGCACTTGTATGTCTGTGCCCCGAATGTGATTGCTCTACTACTGAGCAACTGTGATTTGATTAACTTTCTGATAGATACGAGCGTAAAATTGACTAATATTTATTTCATAGTTATGAGAATATAATTAATAATTGCCTTTTACATGTACTAGACTCTGAATACACGAACGAAATTTTAAAAAATCAAATTACACATTTTCTAAACGTATGTTAATTTACATTTTTATGTACTTACTTTTGTGAAGATTGTGAATTTTCCTACAGTTCCTTCACAAACTTTTAAGTTTCTTTTAATACCAGTGAAGAAATAAAAGAATTAGAAATGAATTTTAAACTTACACGGTTCTATAGAGTCTATTCTAAATAAATATTTTATAATTTTTAAATCCAATTTTAGTTTCAGGGGTTCATATGGAAAAATAGTTCTAAGCAACCTCTACTCCAGCATTATAGACTTTCAAATGCACAAAAGAATTCCCCTTAGTTCAGATAATACTCAATATTTCTCAAAACAAAAACTTTTTCGTCTTTCTGTCTTAAAGTAAAGTTAAAATAGGAGTATTAAGCTATATTTTCTTTGCTTTCTTCGTTGGTGTTAAATAGATTTTTTTATTGGATTTCATATATCTTTTACTTTTAAATAACTATAACTATAAAAACAAGTAATATTGCTGAAAGGTTTGACCAAAATACTGTTAAATAAGATACCGTAACACAAAATTCCTTTGTTATAGCGCAGAAATTTATGATCATGAACTGTCATTAGATCTCTAGAAATTAATCTGGAGATCTGAACTTAAATATCTAAAACTATATGTAAGTTTATTCACTAGTAATTTAGAAGTACTAGACTGTATATGACAGGATGGGGCAGTAGGCTAAATGTCATCTTTTATGTCCAGTCTTGAACGTGGCATTTAAGAACTTTTCGTCGTAGTTTCACCCAGTTACACTTCCCACTCCCCATCCCCAAATTTGCACATGATAGTGATCTCCCAAATGTCAATATGACCTAGTTTCTAAGTTGATTGTCTTTCTGCTTTTCACAATTAAAAACCTCCTGAGAATCGAGCCGAAAATCTGGAAGGTGTCCCTGAGAAATTAATATTTCACTCTATTATGTAATTAATTGACATGTATAAATATTCCTCAGTTTTTCAAGAAATGAAAGTAATATCTTATTACTAAATGGAAAGATTTCCATACTTTCCATATCTTGATTTCATTCTTTGCACTTTGCTCTTATTTCGAAAATTGTGAAGCAATTTAGTAATTTAACAGAAATAGCAACACTTCGGATTTATTTCCCCTTATACAGAATAAATATAAGGGGAAAGCGTGTATTGGTATACAAGCTTTTTCTTCATATGTATTACATCTATCAATACAAAACTTAGTACACACATTTCCTATCCCCTAAAGCATTTTCAGAGATACATTTGGATTGTGTGCTTTTATCCGGGGCCACTCCAAAAGGAGCCAAAGCTGATGAGAGGTATTTCTAGAGGGAATTTTCCCGACATTCTCCCAATTTTCCTTGTTCAAGTACGTTATGGGCTCCAATACATAGCACCTCTAGAAAGCTTGTTTCATGCTGAAGAAAATGAACTACAAGCCATGACTTTCCAATGAACAGCGTTGATGCAACAGCTATTTCACTGCGAGTTTACGATTTTCTTTATACAACAAGGGTTAATGGTTCCCAGGAACTTATTCCGTTGTCCATGGCACCTAATCTTTTGTGCATGAACATATTTTTGTTATGTTTATCGAATGGACTAAATTTGATTCGGGTGTCTGGATGACACGTTCATTTCCGTTCCTTGTAAGTTACGTTAAAAATTCCAAAATAAACTCACATTTTAAGATACACGTCCACTATAGTTTGTTAAAAGTCTAGAGATTAAAATTTGTTTCCTATCATGTGGTTGCAATAAAACCTTTACCCTTGTACCATTATTGAAACTTTAAAACCACATTTTTAAAAATATAGTCCGAATTACAACGGTTGTCAATTATCCTTTCAACAAATACAGAGTCAATTAAATTTCTCCTGTCAGCTAGTAGTTCCAATTTAAAATATGTCTCCAGTATTCACACGTGCTAGAGTAATAATCCAGTCCTAACTTAAAAGAAAGTATTCTCAGAAAATAGTTTTGGACTATTTCAAGTTTGTTCACGAGAGTAGTGGTTAGACTGTTCCAAATCACCGATGCATATTCTAGTTTTGATTTTACCAATAATTTGTATAAGAGTACATAAGTATCTGACTGACAAAAAGCAGACCATTGATTAAACATGTAACTAATTATTTTTGTTGCTTCATTACATATGTTTTGTATATGATCATTAAAGTGTAATGACCTATCAAATGTTACACCTAAATCCTTCATTGTGTCAACTTTCTGTATTATATAGTACCTTGTATTTCGTATTGGCTCACATAACGTTGTGATTTGTTACTGTATGTCATACATTTAGCTTTACTACTACTACTACTACTACTACTACTACTACTACTACTACTACTACTACTACTACAACAACTACTACTACTACTACTACTACTACTACAACTACTACTACTACTACTACGGGGGCGCGGTGGCTCAGTGGTAGAGCGTTCACCTCTGGTGCCTGGAGTCCCGGGTTCGATCCCAGCCCCCGCCAAGTGAACTTTGTGGTGGACAAACACCGTGCTCGTGGGTTTTCGCGGGTACTCCTGTTTCCTTCCACATTCTCATTCCACCAGTTCTTCCATTATCATTAACTTGCCTTAATCATCCGTCTCTCTTAGCCTAAAGGACATAAACGTGGGACGTTAAACTAAAACATTTAATTTCATTTTCATTTCATATGCAATTAACACGTGGGTTAGTGGTTAGAGGTACCCCTAATTCCAAATAGTGTATGAATTATGCGTGCTTGAATATGTGGACTCCTTATGTTCAAGCATTCCAGTGTGTAGAATTTACCTTTTTTCTTTCACCCTTGTCCTCGCCCCTCCCACTTCGATTGCGATTATTTCTCAGCCTAATCTGAAGAATAATACAATCATAAATCTATGACCCTTTTGTTCTTTACTAGCTTACTGGAGATTAAAACCAAGTTGTCAGAAGCTAAACACTTTCCCTGTTTCTATAGTTAGACAGAGATTGCATTTAATTTACGCCTACCTATTCTTAACCTCACCGTTCTGGATTTACACTGTTGTTTAACTCCTAAAAATAGGCGTGCATTCACATAAACAATGAATAACAACACAAAACAACAGAATATAAGAACATAATGATTTACGTACCTGCTGCACTTTTAATGGCGGAAACTGCGGTGATGTGCATCCTTCCGCTGTTCCAATTGATGTCAATGCAAAAGATTTCCACGTTGGTCCACATAAGAAGAAGACGAGAGAGCAAAAGTACCAACAGTAGCAGTTGAAAGAAATTTTGTTTCACAGGGCTGTGTGACCAAAATCTCGTCTCTTTCCGGGCATATTGCCATGTGACGACCGACCGGGGTCTCTCTTCTAGATAAGAACGTAAAGAAAGGGAAGGGGTCACGGAAAAAACAGAAGAAGAACACAGATTAAGAAAAGAAACGTAAAGGGACGTAGCTCTTGTTGGCAGAAGACAAACATACCACGTGACAGTTGTATTTGTCTCGAACGAAAACAAGAAAACGCGCCTGCAAGTCTTTCTCTGTTGGCATTATGCCTCATAAGACGAAGGAACTTCACATTCATACTGTAACGTTTCTGTTGTGTATACTTTTACGTACATACAAACAAAATGTGTTTTTGCTTTGGATCGTCAGCAAGCAGTTACTGGGAACATGAACACCCAAATAGAATTTATTGTTATTACAAACGAAAATAAAATTAAATATTTGATTTAACGTTGCGCACTATTATGCCCTTTGACAGATAATTAATGAAAGTGATTGATTATGAAAGACTTCATATAATGAAAATGTTGGGGAAAACGGGAGAACCCCGAGAAAACCCACGTACACGATATTGTCTATTGCAAGCTTGCATGGCCTGATATCCAACCAAGGATCCTTCACACTACCACTAAACCAACATGTTTCCTTATTATACGTGTGATATAACTTTACTTGTGATACATTGACACATTTTCTCGAAGTAAATACTATGCAAGGACATAATTCTTCTACAATTTGATATGCATGCAAATTCTGGTCAAAGGCAGGCTCTTTATTCAAATTTGTTTAGCAGAGTTAAGCGTGGACACTAGGCCTGTAGAACAGATGTAACTTGGAAAGGCTTTCTCCTCTGCGGTTCAAAGCGGTGCTTAGAAATTGGGAAATCAGGAAACAGGAGAGGAAGTATAGATTGAGAATTAGTATTAAAGACACCTGGCATACAAGATTTTACAAATAGTGGCTATATTAGAAAGAGGTACACTTGTACATCAATTTATGTTCTCCCGATATTAATGCGCTTTGACATTCTATGTAATGACTCCTCGCATACAAAATCCAAGTAATAGTGGCTATATTACTCAGATTTTCTCTTGCACACGTGAGTTTATATTCTCCCGATGTAATGCACTCTAATATTTTATGTAACGACACCTCGTATACAAGAGCCAAGTAACAGTGAATATATATTACTTAAGAATCCACTTGTACAGGTTAATAATTATTATTTCGAGATAATGAGTTCTGATATTTTATAGTGAAGAAACGGTGGTTGAATTGGAAATAAATTACTACCGATGTGTTAAAACAAATTTTTATTTTTAAAAAATGAAAGTAGGTGTTTATCTAAATACTGTCCACTGAAACCTCCTTTATTAACTTCACTTAGTATAGCATGGCTTATGAATGAATGTATACTTCGATGTTACTTCTATATAGTAGAGCTTAGTTTCAATTTTTACAGCTGATACGATTATTTTCGGCACTACTCTACCAGCTCAATTTAACCACTGTCAGTTTTAAAGTCACAGTCTTAATTATACCCAGTATATTAGTAAGTATTCTGCCTGTTGGCAGGTCCTGGAACTAATGGAAAATTAATAGCTCCTGAGATTAAGGTCTGGAAATGTTCCTTCCACGTCCTTCGATCCTCAGCTTTCTCTTTTAAATCTTAATATTTTCTTCCATTTTTCAAATATCCCCGAGTTGTGTTCTTACTCCTCGCTTTTCTTCCATCTTACCCTCTATGGTGGCATTTAAAAGGCAATTTCTTTGCAAGGTGTGACCATTCAGTTGGCCTTTCCACGAAGGATACTGGATAAGAGCATCCTCTTCTCTCCTACTTGTTTTAAAACACCTTAGTTTGCTCTGAACGTTTCATTTTTTCTATCTTCATCCAACACCACATTTCAAAGTCCTCGAAGTATTTTTTTCTCTATCTTCCGTAATGTGCAAGTCTCTGAACCACACAATCCCTTTGCTCCATGTACAGCATTGACCAACTTCTTCATTAGTCCAATGTTAAGCCTGCTAGGGCCTTGTCTCAGACAAACGGCGGTCTCAGTGTCGTCTTGGCCAATAGACACTTGTTTCGATCTTTGTCTGTCTCATTTCGAAACAAAGTGTGTGAAATTAAAAATGTATAAATATTGTTATCTTACTGTCTGTTGTTTCTTATTCTTATTTTGTCACCTTATTATTGACTATATATTTATTGTAGTCCTTCGTAGCTAAGTGACTAAGTGACTAGTACTTTCTCTGCATGTGTTCATGGGTTCAATTCTTACTGAGATGGTCTCACTGTCTACAGGTGTCCACTTCATACTAATATTCTATTTCAGTTGGAGGGCAATTCGTTACTTAATCGAAATAAGAAAGATGATGCTTTATCATTATTATTAATCCAGATTCTTCTTAAACTTTTTTCGAAGTTGTCCATTTTGAAAAGAGAATCAGTAGTTATAAACTAATGTTCATCGAAGTATGTGGAAAGCAATTGACTTCGCAATGCATTATCTGCATATGAACATTTAAGACATACACAGAAGTTTAAATAGTTTTTATTTCTTTTATCAAAAGAAGTTATTTTAAATACTTAGCTAAATACAAGAATATATCATAAGTCTTTCAATATTGTGGTGCACAACATACCTATATTTATTAGAGTACAGTGAAAGCATCTTTACATTCAAAATATAATCCTTTGTGTTGGACTCTTTGCAGCCACCTTCCTGCCAGCTTCTCGATACCACTTCTTGTTCTTAGAGGCAAAGAGGCCAGTTATTACTGTTTCCACCTCCTGCTGATTGGCGAAGCATTGCGATTTCAACAACAGTGCCATGAATCAAAACAGGTAGTAATTCGAAGGTGCAAGGTCAGGATCATATGCCGGGAATAACACTAGTTTGATGCCATTAAGTTTCTGCATTTCTGTGAATTACTTGGATTTTGCAGCAGGTTATCGGCACACATCCATTCTCTTCTGAAACTGAGCTAGGGTCAACCCATAAGACACGATACAGCAGCTCCTGATGGTTTTCTCGAGTTCGTGAAGGTGACTGATACAATGGACTAGGACATGCTGAGTTGTTTTGATTGTCGTCGTTTGCTGGAGGATGGATTTTCCTCAATGGCTTGTCGTATGACCTTCGAATATTACCCTGAGACGGCCTGAGTTTGGCTGATCTTCGACATTTATAAAATCTGTAAGATTTTTTTTTTTTTTTTTGAACTAACGAATTGCTGTGCTGTGATTCACTGCTCCTACCTTTTCATATGACAAATGATTTGGAGTACTGCCCCAGTCGGATATGCCCGAGTTCGAACTCACGAAGTAGCAGTTCACGTATTAGATGTTGTTGAGCGCTCATCGTCACTGCCACTAAAAACTGACTGAAGATACTGATGGAGTGACAGCCTCTGTGCTAAATAGTCCGCTTGTCACATTACCTCTTGACCACTTTGATCTTGTACTTACGGTCAATCGCGGTGTATACAAGCACTTGCTGTTTGGGTTGTAGAAGTATTCCAAGTTCTATTACTTATCCTTGTATTAATATGTAGCTTTAATTGTTGCATCAAAAAAGCCACATTAACCATGAACCAACCAATATGCAATTACAACGAGAAGCTAGCGGAAACAAGAGTCCTGACTTTTTCAGTGTGGCCGGGATTTTTTAGATGCTAAAAACAGACCAAAATTCCTTCTTCAGAATATGAAAGCATTAGTAACTCATCATATATCCCTTAGTTGGTAATATCCGTCTCCCAGGCGGATACACGATATTTTTTTGTTCAGAGTTGGTACGCATATTCACGGTTTGATCTGATAGTTCACCTATGCTTTAGTTGTGGGTTGACTATGATGTTTTGTGCAGGTGGTCGCGTGTCTAGCTCATCGTTGCAAACTTCGAAGTGTATAAAGTTATTCTACACCGTCTCGCAAGCGGATATTACTGTAAAGGTAATATATTTTATCCGTCTAAATGACGGATATTACTTTATACTGACAACTATTAATATTTGTATGTTTTCTTTCTTTTCGAAAATCAATATTTTAAGATGTCAAGTAGAAAAGGTATACCACAAAGGAGTAGGGCTATACTACAACTGGCTATAGAACAATTACAGATGGCTGTAATCAGAAGCTGATTATGATTACAGATCCGACGATTCGTATGTTTCTGAACAAGATCATTTATCCACAACAAGTCATGTCAGCAATTCAGAAATAGATTTTAATTATGTCACGCTAAGATTTTCAAATCAGTGCTTGGAAATTTGGTGTCACCTTTTTCAACTGACTACACTGGACTTCATGCTTTTCGTGCATTCATGTCTCTCAAACGATATAACGGTTTGCTGGCGGCTCTTAGGTTTGATGATACAGCTACTCATGAACGAAGGAAAAAAAAAGAATTCTCCAGTAGCAGTGTGTGTTTTTAATAAGATCATTTCTAATTGTCAGAAGGCATATTCTATTGAGATGCAAATATGTGTTGATAAAATTCTACAAGATATATGCTTAGAAATAGATTCTCAGCGGTGACGCATGTTGTATTGAACTCATGGGTACATACACAAGTGAATTACGACGTGCTTCACTATTCAGTTAATGAATTTTGTTACGTAAAATGAATTCTCTGGATGTAACTAAACCTTATTGGAAACTGACTTACACCACTTTGGCTTCAAACGTCTCAATTGTGTGTGTCCGTCTCTGAGGCGGATATTACTGTTATAGCTTATTTTTTGGATGTTACCAACTAAGGGATATACATATATTATTATCTCAATTAGCTCCCTTATTGAAACATGTGTGTTGACAGAGCATAAAATTAGAATCATAGTACAAGAAATGTATAAAAATATTACAAAGAAGAAAAAAAAGTCAATTTATATGACATTGCGTTTATGTGGGTATAAGTGATTGAGTATAAATGATTACTAAATTAGAGGAAAATAAGATTAGCAAAGTGAGTGATTTTTAAAAGTTGTTTTTATTATGTTAACGAATTAACGAATTAATATAGCTCTAATTTTAAAAATGTAATCATTCTGTTATAAACATCCTTCCTTTGCTGTAAGTGATACAAATTTAATAAACAAATAGCAAATGAACCCCACTAGGAGCCAGGATAACTTTTGAGGGGCTGGCATCTATTTCCCCCTTTCGTACGTGCCTACACCCGTGTATACTTTGTCTGTTCAACCCACTAAGATGCTCCCTTAGTGCGGAACTGACCATCTACTTCCTTGATAAAATTAGAGCCTTGATGGCTGAGGCGGTAAGACGTATACCTACCAACAGGGCAACCTAGTTTCGATTCTCAATGGGACGGATTTTTTTTTTTTTTTTCGTTTTACCTTAGTCTAAATGTGGCTCAGTGCTTTACTCAACTTCTATTAAATTTATATCTGGTGAAACCCGGAGGTAGAGGTGGTCAGAGGATAGTGCTGCATATATCATTTTTTCTCAATACCAGGGTTAAAAAAACGTGTTTTTTTAAAAAGAACGTTTTTTTTATGTTTAAAACATGTTTTCTTTGTTTAAAACGTTTTTAATGTTTAAAACAAAGTACTTTGTTTTAAACACAAAAAAAACATGTTTTAAATGTTTATTTTGTTTAAAACAATAATCTAAATAGGCATATATATTACATTTTTACACTCTTAGGTATTGCTTGCCATCTATATTCAACCGCTAGATCAAATTTCGGGAACTTCCCTAATCTCGATCCGCCCAAATGTTCAACTCCGGAGAAAGAAATCGGGATTTCCCGATCTCCGTTCACAGAATATGTAGTTTAGTTTCTTTGTGTTACGTTCTACTGGTCGTCTGCATTCTTAATCTTTAAACGCCCATTGACGCAACTGCTGTGTCACGGCTTTAAACCTCAATGGCTCAGTCTTAAACCTCAAATTAAGGCTGAAAGATGGTTTTGGTACCAATTTATTCCTGAAAGATGCAGCTTTGCTGGTGTGCATTTTATGTATGTGGGAGGAGGGTAAATATCGTGTTTTTTTTCAACAGTTTTTTGGGGGGCCATTCCCCCTCTTGGGGATAGATTCATAAAAAATGTTACGTGAAGCAATGAAGTAGGCCACTACATGGTAATATCGTGTATTTGTACTTCTTGCTTTGGTACCAAAGTATTTTTGAGGGATTAAGCTTTCCGTCAGTTGCATTTTATGTATATAGGGGATGTACGGCCGAGAGAGGGAGGATGAAGTTTTTTTTTCATCAAATTTTTTTCATCAGGTTTTGGCGGGTATTCCTCCCCCCTTTGTGGTACATCCATAAAAATTGGTATGTGAAGCAATGAAGTAGTCCCCTACATGATAGTAACCTGTATGTGTACTTGTTGTTTATAGAGGAAGAGGGGGTCAAATTTGGTTAATCCCGGGATTAACCGGTTATATTTATTTTCGGGACGGTCCCATATAATAACACAAGATATATTTCACTGAAGTGGTCTAGAAGCATAATTCTTGTTCGTATACCTGATGTGTGCAGCAAAAATGATTTGCATATGGACGTGGTACTATAGTGGGGAAGGGGAGAGAATGTCTAATTCAATGAATGTTTTTCTGCGCATTTTTTATAAATATTTCCTACATAAAACGAATTCATTACGCAATGGCTACTATTTCTTATATTGTCACAAGTATGTGGCCTATACATTAGCATCATTTTGTCAGAGTAGGGTGACTGCATGGGTTGCCAGGGCCCCGCAAAGTCAATATTTTCATATTTTTAATGATTGTTTATGTCTGTTTTTTTTCTACGAATACGGAGGGAATTTCACGAATGTCACCCTTTGGAATTTGTGGTCTATAAGCTTTCCAATGGTGTATAACTCATGACTCTGTGATAATTAGGGGGGTCACCAGAGCTCCGAACGTGAGAGTCTACCATTTTGTTAAAATCCCTGGCGGGTGTCTAGAGTTAATTGTGTTGTTATGCCATCTGTAGACACTAATCATTATTAGCTACCCATGTTGCATTTAGAGATGTATTTTAAAAACTGTTTAGTTAAAATATGTCATTTGCTCCTTGTAGGCTAGTCACTGCTCTTTTCTATGAGTTGTATTGTATTTGTCAGAGAATTTCTTCTAGCTTATGATGTGAGAACTGTTCATTATTATGGAAATGAGAGTAATCAAAAAATACCCAAGTTTTGAATTTGTGAATTTGGATCTTAGAATAGTGTATAGTGTGTTTAACCTCAGTTATTCTTGGAAACTAAGAAATGTTCAAAAACTTCACTTGAATTTCTGTTAGTTTAGTTGTACGCATAGGCGCCGATTTGGGGGGGGGGGGGCTGGACACTTTTGGCCCCCCTTCAATATTTAGAGGTGAGGTCTTCGCCCCTCCAATATAATCCGGCCGAGGAAGAATTAACAAAGAGGAGCAAGAATTTCTGTTGTAAACTTCGTCATTCCTTTAATTCAACGTTAGGAATAGCCTTCTAGGAATGGGCACGAGTCAAGCTAAAACTCAACTCGACTCGAATTCCGAGTCCGAATCGAGTTCCGAGTCGAGTGAAACGTAATTTTCTCGAGTCGAGTTCCGAACCGAGTCGCTGTTTTTTAGGTCGAGTTTGATAAATGGCTCACTCGTTCACCTCGTTTTAAAATCATGGCATGTTCAGACTGGAAAGCGAAAGCCATGAGAAATGTAAGCGATAAAGTGGAATACTTTTATTATTGTTCACGAGAGGGGACACTGCTTGTATCTCGTTTCGTCTCGATAACGAGACGACAAAGGATTTTATAACGAGGCCTCAAATCTCGTTAGCACCAATTTAAGTATATACTTTAGTTCTTACCATCAAGGCTGAGACCTACACGGTCGAATTTTTGAGCCCAAACAGAAGCTCAACCCGGCTCAGTTCAACGGAGCGAAATGCTCGGGCCGGCATGGTTGGGATGAGCCATCGATTCGCCCCAACTGAGCTATCAGTTTTGTTCGTCTCGGCTTGGGTGAGCCATCGGCTTAGATCAGCGCATCATTCACATATGAGCATAAATCTCCTTGTCATTCCTCACAACATCTGTACATGTCCATTTACAGACACAAGTGGAAGACATCTTGATAAAAATCTGCAAGCGGTAGCATAAAGCGAAGATATTTTCTATTATTTTTCAATTTCTCGCACCGTTTGCAAGATTTGAGCCTACTTCCGGCTGGAGTTTCTAATTCATGTATGACCAGTGTTTTCTTTCTTCTTGCATGCAGTATTTAATAAGCAAATACGTTATATACACATTAATTATATAATGTCAGTTATGCAGGGTGTTTCAAACCAACACAGACAACGTTTGGGAGGTGATACTTCGCAACTGTTTTCATAGAGGAAGTTTGGCTACGGGTTTATAATTTGAAGTACTCACCAATTACCTCTATAAATAAATAAATAAATAAATAAATAAATAAATAAAAATTGTCGCGGAAGTACCGCAGGATTCTGAAACATGGATATTTGGATAGGGCACATAGTAGTTCTTAAGTGAAGTCTTGACCCGATTGCGGTAGGTCCCATAGTTTTGGACCTATGGCTATTTAAGGTTCAATTTTGAATGATTTTGGCAGTCTATAACTCCAAAAGGAAGCATTTATGCACCCAAGTTGGTCTATTTTTTTTGTCTTATCTTGGTGTCAGGAATCACCTCCCAAACGTTGTCGGTGTTGTTTCTAAACACCGTGTATATGGTGTTCATTGGACAAAACTCTCCAAAAATAAAGATTCATCTTAGACTGGAGAAATGGTTATCCTTCCCTTTTCATTATTATTTCGCCATGTAACAAACGCCTGAGACATATACAACCCTTATATATAATAGTGTGGTGGTGGAATGTATAATGCATAGGATATGATGCTTTAGTTTTTTCTTTTTTAAATTTCAACACTTCCATTGTACCCGTAAAAATGTAGTAAAGAAATAGTGGCATTGTTTTTTAAATATTCAATTAGAACTGGACAATCTACGCGAAATTCGCAATCGATCAGTGGAAACGGCATATTTCTAGAGCTTGTAGTTTCCGAGATCTCATTGTCGAAAGGATTGGCCACAAACATATACACTTCCAGAAATATATAATTCAAAAGAACTCCAAAGAAAAATGAATAATGAAATCTTTGAGTTTTACGTCCCACGGTTGTGGCGGTTAGGTTAAAGGAGACGATGATTACAAGAAATGAATGAAATGGTGGAATGAAGAAAGTGGGAGGAAACGGGAGAACACCGAGAAAACCCACGCACACGGTGTTTGGAACTTCAAAGATGATATCACAATTCAGTAGCATTGATTTTGGAGAAGGCCTATTAAAATATAAATGCAAAGGCTTTGAACAAAAACATAAAATTTATGAAAAAGATCTATTTAAACAATTTATTTAAAGTACACATACTTTAAAATATTTGTCTTTGTTAAACGTGAAATCACAAATAACTGTAAATCAAAGGTTTGAAGGAGCTCAGTCGTTTTTATTGCTATTGTAGGATTTTAATAGATAGATAGATTGAAGTTTTGTATATAATGCAAATTCATATGGAAAATCGAAGGAACATTTAATTAGAGGTAAAATCACATCTTTAAAATTCATTGCTTTTCAAAGGTCCACGATTAAAGCTGATGGTCTAAAGGAGAGGTTAATTTAGGCAAGTGAATGATGATGGAATGAGAATGTGGGAACATAACGGAAGTACCCCAACAAAGCCCATGGACACGATGTTGTCCAGCACAAACTTACTTGGCCGAGGAACGAACCATGCACCTCACGCACTCTCTACCACTGAACTCCGTTCCCCCCACAAAGGAAAGAGAAGAATAGTTTCCCATGTGAATCAATCAAGTAAAATATATAAAAATAGAATAGGCACTGAACACCGTTCTAATAGCAGTCGAAGAAATTACGAGGGGGGAATCTTACTGCAGGACAACTTTTAAACTGTGCTCCAAATGGTTTTGTTTATCAGTGTCCACCATAAAGGCCTATTTTTATTCTACTAGATAATCTCCTAGTTTCCTATTTGTAGAAACGTATAAAAGTAATAGATAAATTATTCCAAGGAATAACTGACAAAGTACCACCGCTATAAAAAAAAAGAAAGAAAGAAAGAAAAAAGAAACAAAAACGAGATGAAGACTGCGATGTATATACACATTACAGCTGAAGT
Organism: Thermobia domestica; assembly: GCF_964235325.1. Taxonomy (NCBI): domain Eukaryota; kingdom Metazoa; phylum Arthropoda; class Insecta; order Zygentoma; family Lepismatidae; genus Thermobia; species Thermobia domestica. Next base: position 94,650,941 of record NC_137466.1, read on the forward strand.
TGTTTACAACGCAGAGCAAAGCATGCGACCAGAAACAGCAAAGAATTTTTTTTAGAAGAAAAACTCGAGGCAAAGAAGTTATTTTTGGTAAGGTCATGTGACCAAAATTAGTGTTTCCTATTGGTGTTTTATGATTCCCACCTTACTACGGTATGGAGCGGTTTACTACAGTTTATACACAGTATATCTCCCGTGCATGCACATATATTTGTTAGGATTCCACTATTTTGTTTAACATTCTTCGCATTTAAAAAATCGGATTCGAATATGGGAGACGTTTATTGTGTTACGTCATTCTTATGTTGGTAAGTCATCTCTTACTTTTACGAATATTATATTTTATTATTTTTTTTTAAACGGTATATTTAGTTACTTTTGCGTGATTTTAGGTAAAATATATGATTTAAATTTCATGTATCTTGCATGAATTTTGTATGTTAAACTTGGCATTTTACAGTACATTATTTTATTCTACATATACTCCTTTTATTACTTTATTGCTCACTTTATACTGGGGTCTCTTAATCATGTTGATGTAGTTTTTTTCGGTAACACCAATATCCAGTTTCAAATTATAGATACTTAAAACTTTCATAGTATACCTTTGCTTCTATCTTGAGGGCACGGTGGCTCAATGTTAGATCGCTCACCTTTGGTACTGCTAAGTATCCTTGGTTCGATTCCAGACCAAGCGAGTTTCTTATAAAAGTACGCCGTGTTCATTGGTTTTCCCGAGGTTCTTTCATTTTGTCTCACATTCTCATTCCACCAATTATTTCATCATTATTCACTCTCATTAATCATCCGTTTCCTTTATTACATACATAAACGTCGGACGTTAAATTAGGTTAATTTCATTTCCTTGCTTTTATTGGTATAATCGGTTGGTGATCTCGCATCGTGTGTAATTGAATAACCTTTGAATTTTCGCAGCCGGTCATTCTGTGTGATAAAGAGTGTTCATGCTTCACTTAGTTACAGTGGTTGATTTTTTATTTAAAAAAAAATAAGTTCCATGATTATGCACCGAGGTCAAGGAAGACGGTGATGATGAGATTAATGATATGGTGGAATGAGAAAAGTTAGAGGAAACTAGAGAATACCGAGAAAACCCACGCACACGGGTTCTCTCATCTCAAATTTCACTTGACGCGGGCTGAGATCGAACCAGGGACCCCACACATGAAGTGATTGAGATGATATCTTTAAATATAGACAACGGCTAGTTTTTCTTTAATCATCTTTAATCTCCAACACTTATTGTATAGCCTTGCAAGCAAAAAATGTAAAATAGCTTCATGAGAATGGCCGTTGCATTAAAGTTTAGTATACCTCCCAAATCGAGGCTAGGGTTGAAGGTCAAAAACGACCCATCATAATACTTCAAATTTCAATGTTCACTTCCATGCAGGACCCCTCATGCACCAAAACACACTAGCCAGTAGAGTTGCAGAAAAAGTTAGATCATCAGGAGTAGAAAGAATACCTTACGACTGGTTTGAAACACCACAATAGAATGGAAAACGATGTACCATGCTCACTTAACCATTTCCATCATTCCTATGATATATATATATATATATATATATATATATATATATATATATATATATATATATATATATATATATATATATAAAATTAAACGATAATTTGAGGTATCTACGTGTGTGTGTGTGTGTGTGTGTGTGTTTGTGTTTGTGTTTGTGTTAGAATATTTTTTTTATATATTACTGAACATTACAATTAAATTTAATTTGATTTGAATGTCCAGTAGAATTATTAACTTATGATTTAACATTTCACTAGAACGGTTTCTGTGTCACCAGACATTGAAATTGAACAATCCAACAAATCAAGATTCTTTTTTCTTTAATTAGTGCCGTCCTCAGTGAAACGTTGATGTTGATAAATGCAAGATAAATAATATTATCAAATGAAAATAGTGGGAGAAAATGTGGAACATGACCTTCCCCAACCCCCGAAAAATCCACGGACACGACCTTGCTCATCATGAGCTTGTACAGTCTGTGATCGAAACAGGCACCTTTCACACCAGATATTAGCGCCCTACCATTGATCTACCGAACCGCTTGTCCCTGTATCAAATTATCTAGGGCAGAGCAAGTTAATTGAAAAATTGTTATGAAATTTCAACGTTAATCAAATTTGTTATGACACGAGACAAAAGTAGTACCCAATTTCTTGCCATGTTTAATTCTGTTAGCTATGGGGCTTTATTTCCTAGGTAATACAACAAGCAGAAAGAATAGCATTTACAAAGTATAAATACTATTCAAGGTTTGTATCCAAGTACAGCTAGACACTTAACAAAGTCTTCAACGTTTGAGCTGGCAAAGCAACTAAGAATGGATATTATTTCAAAGGCACATCTACTTTTGCATAGCACTTGCTAGCTACTAGACCGAGTGTTCTTTTATATATATATATTTTAATGTTGTTCACGTCCATCTGTTATTGGGACAACTGTTTCTAAAAGGATAAATTATGTCCATTGCATGATATGGATATCAAAGTTGGTTTCACTCATAAAGAACAGGACCTGGTGGTCTCCGAAAACATAGGCCTAAGAAATATACAAAGACATTGTTAAGACGAATTAATGCATAAATAGACAAGCCAAATAGTTACCAGTAGAAGTTACATAATGTTAAGTCCAGACAATTGAATTTCATACGAATAATAAGATTGAAATATCACAAATGTCACCCGTATGGGATCTAAGCGTTGAATGTGAAGATTTCTAACAGGAAAATCTTGTTCAAGAAGACTTTTTAGATAGATCAACAAAAGGAAAAATAGAAAACAGAATTTTCCAGAGCCCAGCCTCAGTAACAAACATGCTTATTGGATTGGCTTTGCCTGAATAGTAGCATATTATATTTTTAAGTTGACGTCGCATGTGTCTGATCTTTATCCTAAAGAAGATAACAAAAAAAATGAGTGATGATAATAAAATAAACAATAAGAGGTCAATACGTAACACCCATTAATTTGCGGGATTCGAACAAGCGACAGATAGATCTTGTGATAGCGAGCGTAATGCTTTTTGCTCGTTTAATCATTGCACCAGATAGGATAAGTAGCTTTTCTTTTCGTGGTGACGAACTTTCGGGTTTCTTCGACCAAACTCGTTGCTTGTGTATAAGAATTCGTACCGCAGCCTCCTCATAATGCAATTATCAAAACTGAAATTTAAGTTCCGAACAACAGGTTAGCCTACATCAAAATAAAATAAAAACAAAGATCCAAAGGAAAGATTAAAAGAAAAGGAAAATAGTTCTGACTTATTTTCCTGACTAAAAATCTAGAGGCATTGCAGTAAATCTTTCAATAGGGTATCCTGCTACACTTCTTACGTCAATATCACATCTGTTACTTGTTTTCAGTTCTTAGACAAAATTCTATTTATTCTTGTGTTTTCTTTGGCCCATCCCATGCAAAGAAAGACCTTCTGCATGCCATAATTCGCTTCACTACCGTTCGAAAAATGACAGTAGTTGATGTGGTTATCAACAAATTAGCTCTGCTGTGTAAATAGGTCTGTTCGAATCTGATTAAGAGAATCTTCGTAATCACATGCGGCCTTAGAACACATAATCAATCACATAAAAGTTTGAAGTACCCTATCCTATCATATATATAGAGCAGTGAATGAGGACCTTTTAACCAGAATAAATGAACGTTTTGGCGCCCTATTCACTTCATTTCAAATATTGTTCATTTTCTTAATTTGAGCACTTTCGTTTAGAACGGAATAGGAATATTAATTCGAATTGATCTTAAGTTAAAACAAAATTTATTTCATATTATTGCTTAAACCGTAAATAATGTTATTTTAATTAACTTGATACAAAATACATACGTATAAAGAAAAGACACAAATTACATTAAATAGCTTCAAATTTGTCTACCTTTACATTGTATGACTAATACCAATAATGGTGTGTCAAGGTGTTTGAAATCTTCAATCGAAAAATATAGTATTGTGCAGTATTTTCGGACTAAACAATAGTGGTAGATGCAATGAAAGCTCTTTCTTGTCATTCCCTTCCCCTCAACATAAGTACTGACAATATGACGTATCCACATCAATTTCTGTAATGGGTCTGAATTATTATCAACATCAATATCTGAGATTGGACTAGTTATTTTCAATATCAGTCTCGGGATTGGACTGAATTATTATGAACATCAATCTCTCGAATTGGAGTGAATTGTTTACAATAAAACCTTTGAAATTCGAGTGAACTATTATCAACAACAATCTCTGGAACTGTACTGAATTATTGTGGACAATACCGCTCTATAAAATAATACATTGGAAGTATCGCAGTAACGTGCTGCTTCCTATTGCTGATATATTGTTATTTCTTTTACATATTCATTAAACAAAAACCTTTGTAGAATACTCTTTTCTTGTCCCTATAACAATGAAATTTCCAACAAATGAAAATGAATACATTACAATATTTTACTGGGATATATTTAGGTGCATTTTTCTTGATTCTCTCTTAAGATTTTAAAGGGTATTTCTGAAATTGCCACTCCTTCCCAGTTTTTCAAAGCTAATGTCAAACTATGTATGTAGAAGCACTTTAATAGGTATCGTTCGGTTTCTTGAGAGTTCGTTGAAAGTCTCCTTCCTCCTTTTCTGCAAAGAAGGAGTACAAAAATCTTCTTCCCACAAAAATCTGATCCAACTGATTTAAAACGAAATGAAGACGACAATATTGATTTGCTTAGGCAAAACTTTCTCAAACCATATTTCAGTAAAGAGCAGAGCTCAAATTACTGTGTGATACTTGTATTATTTATTCAAACACGCCATCAAATAAAGCGATCTTCGAGATTCTAATCATCACAATGCGATTTGACTATTCATTGAAGTGAAGACTCTGATCCCTTTGTTTCCAAATGCGTACTTTCTTGACGTATAGTCAGAAACATTAATAAAAATTTTGACGGACTAAAAATTATACTTATGAAAATATAATTGACTAAATTTAAAATTAATGCCAGGAAAAAGTAACTGTTAACATTAAAATTACCTTCAAAATTGCTTGTTTAAAATTAATATTAATAATTTTCACTACTATGAAATTAGAATTATCTTGAGTTGTGAAAGTTAATGTAAAATTTAGTGAATGAAGTTAAGGGCATCTCGACGAAACTTATAATAGAGGTTACAGTTTTCAAACAAAAATAATAATTAATAAACAGTAAAATTAAAATATCATAAAACTTAAAAATATTCATTTTGCATGATTTCTGAGAAAAAATTAAGGGTTGAATTTGTAATAGTTCCAAATTTTTAAAACTTATTATCAATTAAAGATTAACTTCTGAAAAATTACTTGATTAAATTAAAAACTAACAATTCCTGAAAAATTATTTGATTAAATTAAAAATTAAAAATTCGTGAAAAATTGTTTGATTAAATTAAAAATTAAAAACTCCTGAAAAATTATTTGATTAAATTAAAAATTAACAATTCCTGAAAAATTGTTTGATTAAATTTAAAATTAGCAACTCCTGAAAAATTATTTGATTAAATTAAAAAATAATAATTCCTGAAAAATTATTTGATTAAATTAAAAGTTAACAATTCGTGACAAATTATTTGACTAAATTAAAAATTAACAACTTCTGAAAATTTGTTTCACTAAACTAAAAATTAACAATACTGAAAAATTATTTGATTAAACTAAAAGTTAACAATTCCTGAAAAATTATTTGATTAAATTAAAACTTAACAACTTCTAAAAATTATTTGATTAAATTAAAAATTTATAATTCCTAAAAATTTATTTGATTAAATTAAAACTTAATAATTCCTGAAAACTTATTTGATTAAATTAAAACTTAATAATTTCTGAAAACTTATTTGATTAAATTAAAACTTAACAATTCCTGAAAAATCATTTGATTAAATTAAAAATCAACAATTCTTGAAAATTTTTTTGATTAAATTAAAGATTAACAATTCTTGAAAAATTATTTGATTAAATTAAAAATTAAAAATTTTAACTGCTTAATTTAATCGTAAAATTTTTAAGGAATTAATTACAAGTATGTGCATGCTAGATCATCTTAAAGCCAAAGTTTGTATATTCTTTTCTTTACCACGTTATTATAAAAGTTCTTGAAAATCACGAAGTCAAGAAGAATCTTTCAGCGTTTCCAGGGAAGAATTGAGGGATAGAAAAAGAAAGAGAAAATGCTCTATATACACATAGCATTAGTATCCAAGAGATACAAATAGAAATGTTTTATGACCAAATTCATAGTTCTCCAAATTTACGTAACGATATCGTAAAGAGATTGTTTGTTGATAATGGAACTTAAAAAGAAAAAAAGTCCACCGCACCAAACAAAACGATATTATAGAAAGAACTACAAGATCCTTGACATGCTTTCAGAGAATTTCTTTCTCCGCTGATGATTTTTTTATAAGCTAGTTCCTTCTATTTATCTCATAGTGTCTCGCCGCCGAAGAAAACACGAATCTTCTGTGTGTTTGCCAAGTCTGTCTGGGTTTTAGTAGTAAACGTCTTACTCATATTGGAAACTATACGACTCGCTTCTTATACCATCGCTTCATTCCTTCTCTCTATTTCTCTCTCTCTCTCTCTCTCTCTCTCTCTCTCTCTCTCTATATATATATATATATATATATATATATATATATATATATATATATATATATATATAACAAGCCCATTGAAATTCTTAGAAAATATGTTGTTTTCTTTTCTAAAATTATAGAAATAGCGCATTTCTCCACCACAAGTATCGAACTAATTCATTTTCAAAACAAATGCGCATAAATTCTAAAGAGCAGGAAAAAGGCATTTACTGCACATTTAGTTAACCTTTAACAAGGGAAGATGTAAAGAAAGAACATTGTCAGATTGAAGTGGAACACGCAATTTTCTAAGGAAGCTTGGGTAGTCGAAAGCACTCACTCTTTGCTTCATAATGTTTAGTTGTTTATGACTATACTTGATAGTCATATTTGAACGTGATTATAACTCCTCTTCTAAGACTTTCTTTAAAGAAAAGAAAATGAATTAAAGGTAAATTGACATGTTGAATCAACAGTTCGTTCAAATTTGACTACGTATTGGGTCAAGGTCTCCTTTTCCTATAATGTGAACATTTGTTAACAACGATGACGTTTGTTGGATCAAAGTTTTTCTTCCAATGACAATTTTAGGCTATATCTTGTTAAGTCTTGAGTTGATTTTGAGTTTCACGTCCCTTTCAGCAGTGAGGCTATATGAGACATGGACCTACTGATTAACGTGGAATCCGAACCACATGAGCTGCCGCTGGGAACCGAACCCGGGTCTCCCACGCCAAAGGCGCATACGCTAACCGTTTAGCCACGAAGGAGCTCACTCGCCTTAAGTCTGTTTTACTCTGTATCATACTATATTCTTGCCGGTACCATAATGAAGAGTTTAATGAGAATATATTTCAATATCAGTTTCATCTCAATACATAGAATGGTTCTTGTTCAGCATTAATTTTAGGTTTACAAATGTTTTTTTCTCTATTTTCTCGAAAAACTAAACATGACATACAGACACGCATACCATTCTGTTTAACTGAATAAGATCCATCCATCGGTATAAGTCTAACCTCTGGATATTATTATTATTATTATTATTATTAGTTAAAACTAAGGATGACCAAAATTTCCTGGAATCCGGATCCGGGAAATTTTATTTGCGGAATCGGAAATTTCGCTTTCCGGATTCCTGATTTTTTCCGAAATCCGGAATTTTCTAAATTCCAGAGTTTTTCCTAATTTTGGAATTTTTTTTTAAATTTTACTTTCCGGAGTCCGGAAAGTCAAAATTCCGGAATTTGACCATTCTTAGTTAAAAGTAGTAATATTTTAGAATTTGCAGGGCAACTTACACTGGAATCATAATTGCTGTATGACAATAACAATACTTTGAAAGAAACCGATTAGAATGTAGTTTAAAGGTACTGCCTCAACATTTGCTTGATATAACATAAAATAGAAGCCTGGAAAAATTTAACGTCGGCCTAGAAGCCTGGAAGCCTGGTCGTCTACCTTGTTCGAACCAGTGACTTCCTGACTGCAAGACAAGAATGCTAATCATTACATCCACCTTTTGGTTTAAACTATGATTGCCCACGAGACAAGATAAGTTATATATCGTTTCGTCTCGATTCTCGTATTGAATACGAAGAGAGAAATACCCTTATAAATTGGAGATGACACAAGATGTTTCATGAGTCTCTTTTTAAGTCTAATTCACCCAAGTCTTAGATTTTAGTGTTACATGATTCATAATATAAAAACTATGAATTGATAAAGTGATCATATAAACAAAATGAAAATCTATCAATGGTTAATGATATGCAAGTCATTACATATTATTCTCCAACAACTTTGGTTTAAATTTGATTATGTCACACCAATTTCTGTGGACATCACGTGACACGGAAGGATTTTGATAACTTCTATATGAAATTTAGACAACAAGTGAGTTTCGTTTCACAGTGTAAAACTATGGTAGACTTCCAAACCATGGGATTCCAATATTCAGACCTGAAATAGTACATCTACTATAATTATAGGTTGTATTAGATTAATAAGATCAAAGATAGAATCTGTTCCTTATTGTTTTTATTCTATAGCATAAAGGTTAAAATCTGAAATCATTAATTTGAAATAATTCCGGATTGAATAGATGGTTAAGAGAGAAGATGGAACCTACTCTTAGGAAGCTGACTTGATTGCAGAAAACTACATCTCGATATATCTTGTCGTTTCTTCTCTGTAGAAATTACTAATTAAATAGAAAGAAATAGTAATTTGAACCTTTTCGGGTTTTGGTTGAGCATACCAAGTTGTGATAATACTCTTGACACCCTGAATCGATTGCGGAAAACCGCTTTCGCAAGCTATTACATTTTTGTTCTATAGCAATAAACGTTTTGAACCGGGATTCATCTATTTGAACCATTTTCGGTTTGAATATTGGATTAATGGAGAAGGTGGAACGTATTGTTGGGAAGCTGAAAAGCAAAAAACTGCATCTCGATATCTCTTACCGTTGTTGCTCTATGGAAATCAATATTGAAACCAGAAGTAATATTTTTGAACCACTTCGGATTTTGATAAGATGTTTGCATAGTCATGGTACGTTGTCTTGATACGCCCAATTGTTTAAAAAAAAAAAACTACATTTCAATATATTTTACCATTTTTTTCATTTTTTTTCTCTGCTACCTGTTGGCGAACGCACGGACGGACTAAACCATTCTATAATATTTCCGACACCTATGCATACAATAGTCTGGAAATCTAAAAAACCATGGCACAAATTTATCAAAATTTACGAGAAGACAAAACCTTAACCCTCATCTCGTGGGCAGCACTAATTTATACCACCATATTGTTGGCTCGTATGAAGCTTAACCGAGCAGTTTTCAGCAATCGATTAGTTTTAACCTTCACCAATTTTGTCTAATTTTGACTTCTCAATCTTCACAGTAGGGGTTTCGGATTTTATATTCATAAAAAAAAAATCATCATACGAGACAAATGAGAAAGGACCTTGGAAAATCTTGGACTTTGGAAAGTAGTTGACCAAGTATTCGCATCCAGGTCCTCCTGATTCGACTCAAGTTTGCTTACCTGTAAGTAGCCTAAGCCATCTTGATCATTGTTTTGTATAGTTTCCAAATGTTTTCGTTGGGTACTGAATTTTCAGTAATATCATTTCTGTATTTTTCAGAAGGTGCACAAGAGGCTAGCAACATTAGTAGGTTTAAATATAATGAAGATGAAAGGAAGACTTAAGAGGGAAGATTTTTCCATTTTTATAACCTACTTACGTTCAAGTATGGGAATATTGCAATCTGCATAAGGCAAGTAAGATTTATTACTGAAAGGAAACAATATAGTATGAGTGTCAAGCTAAAGTAGGACATAGATTAACCTCTCCTAAATTCAAATTGTTCATGACAAGTTCCTCATTTACTCGGGCATATAATATTCTGTATTCTACTTTAATATTCGACTCAGAAATTTTGCTGCGTGCAATTTGAAGCAAATAATTCTATCATTTTCACGTCTCTTTTAAATTTGCTTTGTAGCCAATAGAACTTGTATTACTGTCAAATAAATATTTTGGCCACCTTCCCGTTTCTGATATTTGATTACAGATTTCCCAGCTCTTTCTTCTTCTCTCCATTCCCTATTCTTTATTACCTCAATTAGTTGATTCTTTATCTATACTGGTTGCTTTCCATTTTTTACTTTCAAGCGACAAAAGGATAGAAGTAAGTATGGTTGTCATTAAAAAAATCGAATTCGAGATTTCAACGGATTTACCCATAGTCACTGAAAAAGTTATTTTTCCACATCTGTCCGTGTGTTTGTCCTGATGTACACTTACCTAGAGGTTATATCGTTCACCATAATGCTACCTCAAACAAATTTTAAAGTTAAATTTTTTACGTGATCCTCATGTCTTTTTCTAATTTTCTTCCTACCAGTAAAACTAACGGTAGTTTACTTACGGATAAAAGTTTTTAAAAAATGCTATTTTTTTCAAAATTATCTTGAACGATTTTGTTTATATTTCGTAGATTTATGCCCGTTTAGCCTTTTTCCGTTTCGCCTTATGCCCTCAAAACATATTTTGACAGACAACCGATAAGGATGTTATCAGTTTGGCCTTTTTTCTCGTTTCACCTTATAACATACAAGGAAATTTTCACTTCGTATTTGTAACGAAGAGACATTAATTTTATTCTCAAATGCAACCTCTCTTCTATTTGAGACAAATTAAACTCAAATATCTTAAAAGAACATAAATTTTATTATCACACCCGAATAGCATATCAAATTTCTAGGTGGTTATAATATGAAACAGCATCAACATATGAAATTACATCAATTTCATTGTTCTTAAATCTATCTTTTAGGCGGCGAATCCTGTCATCAGGCCGTCTCTACTTTAGCTTTCTAAGTGTTCTCTGATTACCCACTTGAAGAAGTACTCAGTCTTTAATTTTCACGTTGCTTGTCTTTCATTAATTCAATGAAAGAATATATGTCTAAGTGGTCCCTTGATACTTTTCTTCGTAATTTGGCATGTCATCCTTCCGCATTGATAGTCGTTTGTTCTTGATCGTTTTTTAAGTGATTCCACAAGTCACTACAAATAGGTGAAAATATATCATTATCACATTAAAGATTCAAAGTATTGCAGAAGAATCTAAGTTGGAAAGTCGATAGCAAAATTTTGGGTGAAACTAATTTATTTCTTTTGTAAATCAAAAGATATTTATTCTTTTGATAATTCACAAATCAGTGAATGCAGAATCTTCAATACATGCACGTCGCAAGAAAATCTATATTACACTACATATGTGCTAATGGAATAAAATGCTTTACTGTAGAATGCTCGGAATAGCTTAATTAGTGATTTAATAATTAAAATAACTTGCACTAAACATAAACTAGCTATGTATGAAAGAAAACACGGAGAAAATAGCGCGTCACCATTATCCAGCCAAGTGTCTACAAAATAATTATGAAACTCCACCTTACATGGAACATCAGGCGCATCTTCTTGTAAACGTACAAACACTACATCTAAATGGGAAGTTGATATCTGACGTAGTGCTGCTGCACTTCGAATCCATCTTTTCACTTTAGAGTTTCTCTGTGTATATACAATTGAAAAAGTCCTAACTGCTGAACCTTCCTGCACAGAGACTGACAGAAGTGGAGGAAACACCCTCTGATTTTAATATCAGAAAATACTTGATTTACAGCATAGATTGCTACTTTCTCAAAAACAATAGAAACTTCTTTCAATTTGAAACGCAGTCCAAATTTCTCAGCTTCTTCCCTGATTACCTTCAGTAATATTAGACACGTGTCTTGCTTTTAACTGAGAAGTAAGCAGAAGGAAAGAGGAAATACCTGACCCAAACATTTTCCGTGAAGAGTGTACAATTGGGAGAAAAGGCAAGGTACAGTCTTAAATGTCCCATCCATTACAATCTTGTCGCACTGACACAGAATCTCCAAATTTTCAACAGTGCCGAAAACCTGTTGAAGATACAAAGACTAGAATAAATAACACAGACATTCTAAAAGAAAATGTTTTAATATTAATATTCTTACTTCTGCTACTATTGTCATATCAGACTTTCACGATTTCCACAAAAAAGTACTAATACTTAGCAAAAAGAAAAAAAAGTAGGAAATGATAAACTATTTTCTTGACTACTAAAATACTATAACTTACATATATTTTACTAGCGTCAACGACTTAATCTACCAACAAAAAGTTTTTGCCGTCATGCGTTTCACGATCCTTCCACCTTCAATTCACTTAATCTCAGCGGTAGTGGTGGTCGGGTTCATGCTCGTATGTTATATAGAGAGTTTTTGACGGCATCAAAAGTAAGGACAACAGATGCATTTTCACTACAATAATTTCCCTCAGCAATCTCCTCCCTGAAAAGAAGAAAATAAATTAATTTTAAACATCAACAGAAAAAAATTGTCATACTTTCCCTCGCGAAAGTAAAGACAAACGGGATATTGCTTAACTACGATCGGTTAATTGTCTTACGCTGTAAATAAGAAATGGACTATGTATTTTATATGCTTGCTAGAATGGCATTTAAAAAAGTTCCACATCTAAAATTCTAAAATAACTTTTGACGAATTTGCAAGAATGAGTATTAGATACACGCAGAGAAGTTTCAGTGTCAAAATTACTTATACCTTATTACAACTATTACTATATACTTACCTATATATCTTAGTAATTGTTGCCGCTCTCTTCTTCATATTATCAACAATTGTTCTTGCTTCAATTGATGCACGCTGGGGTTCATGATTATGTGTATCAGAAGCAGATTCAACATGTAATGCGCCACTAAAATATACCTGTGCCTAGCGCATTACTAGATGTTCGTGAACTACAACTTGGATTTTAATCCGTATCCCAGAATTTTAAATTTGGATTACAATTGGTTTTTGATCTGCATCTCAAGATGTTAAAATTGAAATTACAGAAAAATAATAAATTGTTTTCGAAACGAAAAAAGATATATACGTGTATTAGCATAGTGATTTAGAAGTTGGTGAATATTTTTGAAAAATATCGTATTAACCTTTGAAAGCCGAGTTTGAAAGATTAAAATAACATATCAGGTAAAACAGAGTAAATAATTATAAAAGTTTATTGAGAAGGAAGGAATATTTAATAAAATGAATTGCTAAAGTTTAAACTATTCGGGAGAGATTCTTCTCTCTCCCCTATCATCTTTTGCCACCATATTATCTTCCAAATGATTTACTCCGGAATATAAAAATAACCAAGTAATTCCAAATTTCATGTGTACTGTTAAATTCTACGACCATTTGAAATGTCAATTTAGAAGTTCTCTAAATTATGCAATAGCATTGATTTACTAGTATATAACTGTCTATCTGAGCATACAGAAACAGAATTGGAATATCTTTAAACTTAATGATTACTGTACAATTTACGGACCAATTGACTCAGAGTAGATAATGTTTGCTTAAAGTGGTAGATATGGAAGCTTCGTAGTATATGTACGTCGGTATATGTTATTTAAAAATAATAAAATATAATTTGGTATTTATTAATGTATAAAGGAAAACTAAGTATTTGCTGAATGAGTTATTATGAATGTATTAATAAAATGGTAATTGTGTTATTAAGTAAAGAAGAATAAGAAGTTACTAATAAAAAATAAAGAAAATATATATAAAGGATCGGTCGAATGAAGAATAGTGAATAATAGTAATAACCGTGTACTTCGTTTGCTTCCGAAACATACCTGCGTTTAAAGCATTAAAGGTTTTCTTCCAAATCGAAGAAATATAAATTTGAATATTTAACATTTTTAATCTGTATCTTACTGAGTCTGTAAAAGTCCGTTCTCCTTACTGTTCAGAAGAAGGATGCATGATAATAAATACCGAGAAGAATCCAATTAAAATTCTTAATTTTGTCGATAGAATTTGTATCTGTATCATTGATGATAAACAGACTTAACCGAAATTACGTTACTTGAGTTTTAATTATAACTATTATAATTACAGATTGTATATTAAGGTCAATCATTAATACATTTTTATATACTTTGGTACTACACTATTCATACTTTCACAAACGTTAACTCTCATGTCCCCTAGAATCTGTTCATCTTCTAAGTTTCATTTTCCCTAAGCCATTTGAGCGAGGGTGGCGACTCCGTTGCATCGGGCCAAAGCTTAGCTCAGTTTTCACGAAGGAATCTCGGAGGTTTCATCATAAGACTGCGCTAACTAAAAGGAAGCTGTTTCAATCGAAGAGAACCTAGGAACTGTTTCGAAGTCATCGAATTGCAAGGAAGTTGGGACCCAAACTAACACCTTATAGACGTCTACTTGCAGAACACGACAGCGTTTAACAGTTAATACAGAGGTTCGCATCCAGCTAAAATCAATATTTAACATCTTGTAAAAACAGTACATTATAGTATTACCGTGTAACTTGGCAACTTCCAACCAGGGATTGAAAGTTGATGTGGTGCATAACATTGTAATACATTACATCTGTTGAACTCAAATAGAAGTTACAAAAGAGAGTATCACACAAGCGTGATAACTTTTATCCAGGAGTACTACAAACAATTGTGTCATCACTGATAACAAACTCTTGCATTGGATCCGTCCTTACACTTCCAATAACTCTTTCCACCATGTTTATAATTTACTGGTCACAAATGTTACAGACATCGTCAGATCTACACAACTCTCAACAATAGAAATTTACACTAAATAATAGCTGAGAGTATTTATACTTTACTAATGAATTATACGTTGTTTGAGAAAAAATAACTCTGAGGGCCTTCATCTTCTACAAACGTATATTACACACTGAAGCAATTGCTCATATAGCCTGATTGGGTTCATCAGACACTATGAAACAACATGGGAAAACACGAACATAAAAGGACAGCTACAATTGTACCCTTTACCTGTGATTGGCTAAATTCCGCCTATCCCACCAGGTACAAACACAAGGCTTCATGAGCAATTGCTTCCGTTTGTAATATTCAGTATGTTTGTAGAAGGCGCAAGTAGTCCGTGAAATAATAATAGAAGTATATATACAGATGGTGATCAGAAAAATGGAAACACCTGAACGAAATTGCAACTTGCCAGATAAATATGGTATCGGGCCACCTTTCGCCTTCAGAACAGCCTTGATGCGACGTGGGATGGAAGCATAGAGGACGTGAATGGTAGCAAGTGGAATTTTACATCATTCCTAGTGCAGGGCATCGGCCAGTTCTGTGAGAGAGGATGGAGGTGGAAATCGTCGCCGGAGTCGTGTTTCCAAGACGGACCACAGATGTTCAATTATGTTGAGATCTGGGGATTGGGCGGGCCAGGGTAGGTGTTGAACTTCATCCCGATGTTCCTCAAACCACGCTGCAACAACGCGAGCTGTGTGAGTGGGTGCATTATCATCCTGGAAGATGGCGTCATTGTCCGGGAACAACATCCGGACCATAGGATGCAAGTGGTCTCCTAAAATTGCGACATAATCGTTGGCAGTGATTCATCCGTTAAGTGTGACCACAGGACCCAATGAAAACCATGATATGGCAGCCCACAGCATCACCAAGCCGCTGCCATGTCTCACAGTTGGGCGGAGACACTGCAGATCATAAGCTTCTTTGGGCGTTCTCCACACATAAACACGGCCCGTGGTTGAGAATAGGGTGAAGGATGACTCATCCGACCATATTACACGTTTCAAGTCCTCAACGGTCCAAGTTGCATGGTCGCGGCTCCATTTGCGGCGTGCGAAAGCGTTATGGTCCCTGATGAGCGGTTTGGCCCGTGCAACACGGCCCCGTAAGTTCATGTCATGTAATTTGCGGGGGACTGTGATTGTCGAAACAGGGTGGGGGAGGTGCTGATTGAGTTCCTCCGTCACTTGCTCCGCAGTGGCACGACGGTTCTGCGTGACAATGCGCTTTAATACCCGGCGTGACCTGTCACTCATGATTTTCTTCCGCCCACTGTTCCGCTTCCCCGATGTGGTTTTCCCGTGTATTGTGTAGGCCGTCATCACCTTCAACACTGTTCCACGCGACACACCTAACACAGTAGCCACTGCCGTCACACTCACTCCACATAACCGCGCACCAACAATTTGCCCTCTTTGAAAATCTGAGAGGTCTCTCATTTTACACTACCCCCGTCTGCTGCAGCCACTGGACACTGCTGTTGCACTGCGCCCGACGTAGTATGGAGACCGACCTAACACACCACCACCAGCGGTCCGGCGCTGCGGGCGCCACGACACCACTGCCAACTCATACATCTGACGTGTTGCCAACTACAAGTGTTTCCATTTTTCTGATCACCATCTGTATTTATTCTTATGTTTATTTCTGTGTATTTACTCAGCTAACATTTTATTCAAAGACTTTGCAAAACTGTTGACCAACGTAGTCATAACATAAACAACCTCTCACTCGCTTTGAATTAAGGTTTTATTAAACTTTTTAAAAAACAGTGACGCAAATAATACATTACTCTTAATACTTACTTTGATTATACGATGTTCTATTCGTTCAAACGTAAATACTACTAGCCTTACAAATGTTTTGCAAAATGACACTAAATTTCCCTATCCTAATTTGAAAATCCCCTTCTCTGGTGTAAGGCTAAACGGGAAAAGGCCAAACGGGAATTCCCGGTTCGCCTTATAATCAAATTAACATATACTATCTTAGCATCATAGCCTGAAGTAATGAAAACAGGCATAAGTCCAAACGGGAAGACACTATTTCATAAATCAATTTTCCAAAAATAACCCCATTATGTGGAGTAAGTCATTCCCCTGAGAAAAATCGAGAAGGAGTAGTTTATTCTTCGCGTGACCTTTCTTTCGGACGATTTTCTGAAAAACAACTCAGGCAATTTTCCCCATACTTTACAAATAAATAATTCATTAATAACACGACAATATGGCATAGCTCATCTGTCCTGGGAAATGTACGAGGGGTAGTTTATTTTGGGGGATGAGTTTCTTCCGCCATTTTCTCAGAAACGATTCATGTGATTTTCTTCGTATTTCATAAATAAATACTTCATTAATAACCTGACGATATAATATAACTCATTTGTACTAAAAAGAATCTATGAGGGATAGTTTATTCTTGGGGGAAAGTTTGATTATCTCAAAAACGACTGAAGCTATTTTGTTTATATTTCATAAATAAATTTCATTAATGACTCTACGTATTATATTGTGTAAATTATTCCACACGAAAAAAAATCATAATTCATGGTTCATTCTTGCGGATGAGTTTCTTTTCAGACTACTTTTGGTGATATTGGTCATATTTCATAAATACGCCAAAGAGAGGGCGTAACCCTCTAATGGCTGGGAGTAGAGGACTCTTTGCTCCTATAAAATAAAATGATGAATAAAGATTTATAAAGTTAACCCTATTCCCGTACCCTAAAAAAATCATAAATTTAGGGGATTTAGGATTTACATTTCTGGGCTGTAAGAAGGTACCACTCCGGCATTGAGAATGAGGAAAACCCAGGGAAAATTCATTCAGGGTGGCTGGCCTGAAAAAGCGTTTACACTTTTTCGACCGGGTGCCCCCACCGGGAATCTAACCCGGGACCGCCCACACCGAAGGCGAGAGCGTTAGCGACTACGCTACGAGGGGCCACATTTCATAAATAAATATTTCATTATTATTCTTATAGTGTTAGATAAATCACTTTCATGTATATACAAGTGGTAGTTCACTCAGGAGGTGATTCTTTTTGACAATTTTGTAAGTACCACTCATGAGATTTTATTATTATTTTGTAAGCAAATATTTCATTAATAACCCTAACATATGGCCTAAGTTATTCTTTTTATGGAAAAATCTGAAAGTGGTAGTTTACTTTTGGTGACGAGTTTGTTGTTTTCAGTGAACATTTCCGAAAATGTCATAATTTTTTTCGTATTTCACAAGAAAATGTTTTCTTAATAACTGCACCACAACATGATTTAGTTTAAGAAATTGAAGTGAGAAAGTTTATTGGGGTGGCCTATACCATTTATTCTTTAAAATTATTAAAATAGATGAACAAAAGTATATTAATTTTTACGTGACAATTTTGGATTTGGAAAATGAAATTTATTCTCTAAACTTATACTTCAACTACAGGAAATTGTTTTAAGTTCTTTTTCACTCTCAACAGATATATAAAATTCCTTACAAGTAAATTTCAAATTTTCCCTGATACAGTCCCTATCATCTCTTTAAAATTATCCAAACAAATGAACAAAATATATTAATCGTTGATAGATGGTAAAAGGTGACAGTTTTGAATTTAGAGGATGAAAGTTTCTTTTTTACAATCTATACTTCGAACTAGATTAAATTGCTTCGAACTAGATATATATATTTTTTTAATTGTCATCAAGGGGCTGGTAAGAAGTTTGTACCGGTCACGGCTTTAATCAAAATAACAGGAATATTTCCGGCCAGGCCGGTGAAAAACCGGCCAACTGGCAACCCTATATTGTTATTCCAAATCTGTCCCAATAAAAGCAAGGTGTATGATCAGTAACCACAAGAACTGAATCCACTTTGTATAATTACTATTTTCAATAAATTTAAAATGAAGGCAACTATTGAATGTAGCTCTAATATCTATTTATTTAAAGACGAAATCATTTTTCTTCGGGTTTTAAGAAGTCGTAAATCAGACCGGCCCACTCACTCCACAATTTTACAGTAAAATAAATTATATAGAAGCCAGTAATTAATTTTGCTGTTTAGTGTACGTGCACAACATTAGTGTCTGATATCTCACTATGATTTCAGATACGTCCCGTCCATCAAAATGGATGAAGCCCGACCGGGAAGTGAAGAGGTGGTACCGGAGATCTACTCGGAAAGAAATTATTCCGATCCAAAGGATGTGGAAGTGCTCGACGTGAGAAAGTACTTCATAATGTCTTTCAGCCTCGAACTAGCCTCACTTTTGTGTAATTCATTTATTATAGGTGTAATTATAGCAAACAAAAAGCTAAGGACGGTAACTGATATTTTAATTTTTAATTTATCTATTGCAAATATGTTACCATTTTTCTCTGTGTTAATTCATGTCATAGAAATTTGGACGGAAAACTTGTTACAATTTGACACTCTAGGCTGTGCTCTGTTCAATGCAATTACAGTTGAAGTTTTACTAGGACCTAATGTATTTATTACTTTCTTGTGCACAGATGTACTGATTAAAAATAAGTGGCAAGAAATCACATTCCACAAGCTATCATTGCCAATAATTTTGTTAATTTTGACGACTTTAGGTTGGGTTGTAACCATTTCTCTTGCATTTCCTTACATGATCTTCGCACGAATTCTACCGGAGACTCAGGGAACTTGGTCCTGTGTAATACATTGGCAATATCTATTTAGATACGAAATCAGTGTAGCTTTTACTATTCCTTTCTCGTTAATACTTTTGACCATTTTGTTCCACGTAATTAACACGTGTCGAAAAGTTAATTACCTGGAAGTTATAGACGATGATCCTCATTCTGTCCGGAATCTTAGCAATCTTTCAATGGCCATTGCTGCCACCAATATAACTTGTAAAACGCCGCATTTTATGTATACAATTTTCTTAGAACTTAAGTATGTTCCTTCCCCTAAAACTACGCTGGTCGTCGGTGCATTGTATCATTTAAATGGTGTACTTCCTCCATGTTTGTGCCTGTTTATTAATAAAAATTATAGGCCTAATTTAGCAGCAATATTTAAATGTCAGAACCGTGATGATACAACTGATGATATTGAATTGACGGACAGATAGGGCAACACACAAGGAATACATGTTCTTATTTGATACCATTAACACTTACTATTTAAAAAAAAATCGAGACTGTTCGAAATACAAGTATTAACATATCAAATTTTGGAAAAATGCATATTGTATTAAAGTGTACGTATAAAGGACGTTGGTTGCTTAGTAAACGTTTTGTTTTAGGGATTAAACAAAGGTTGAAGACTACATTGATGTACGCAAGAGGGGAGTTTCGTGGCTTTAACCCTCCTTGAACCATATATTATGCTAAAACAATAATTTAGCATTTTACGATATGTGTACAAACACCTGAAATTATATGAACTTAGGACCTTGAACCCCCCTTGACGAACTTCTGTGTATGTCACTGACATTGGTATACACGTATGTACCGTATTGGCCCGAATACAATTATATATACTTTATTATAAAAACAGTTATATATGTAAGCATACTTGTATTATAATCAATAGTGCTATTCAGAAGGTTAACATAGGTTTGCCTGAAACGCTTTTTAAGATTTCTTATGGGGCGTTTACACTTAGTCGATTTGCGTTCGATTCAGTTGAATTGACGTCACTTTCAACTTAATCGACCGTGTAAACGGGACTTCAACTTAATCGCTTGTTGATCGAAGGCGACTAATCGACTGGCAACTGAATTGAAAGACGTTCTATTTTCTGTGGTTGAAATAATTGAACACATCCATCGATCTGATTCGGCCTAGTTGCTTCGATTTAGTGGCAAATACAGCGAGTCGATTTACTCGTGCGACTAAATCGACCAAGTGTAAACGCCCCATTAGGTTCCCAAGACCGGTTGCTAAAGGTGTCTTCACCTCTAGTTCCAGCATTTATAAAAGAAAATTCCTATCACTATTCTGAAGAATCAAGTATATACATCTCTTAAAGAGAGAATTAATACATGCAGCATTTGAGACATTGTAATTTAGTTGATGCGCAGGCGAATTTGTTTCACTAAAACGTGTTTAGCTCCCTGTCAAAGTAAATTTTACGTTGCGCTTACGCAAACCGGTACGGAATGGATCCTGTGAGATTTTTTATTCTTCTCATTCTTCTTTTTGTGTGTGTGTGTTTTGCTACTCACACAGGCGTCGCTGCTATGTTTCAACAACCAGAAGAAATATCTACTTTAGTTGACGGGAAATTTTGCGTCCAATCCGGAACTTATGGTTTCGGACAGAACATTGGCTCTGAAGTAATTGACAACACAGTGTTACAATTGTTTTTAGTAACATTGTAATAACATTAATAATAATAATAATAATAATAATAATAATAATAATAATAATAATAATAATAATAATAATAATAATAATAATAAAGATTTGATAATTTAAAGCTGCACTGAAATCGCAAAGCGGGTCAGGCCAACGAGTGGCAAGGAGGAGGGTGTGAAATAAGCAGAGTTCAGGAAGGGGGGCACGAGATATATAAGGTTGAAAACTATTGTTGTAAACAGATTATCCAAGTTAAATTTGTTTATTGTGATTTTTCAATAATTGATTGCAACATAGAATATCAAAGACAGAATCAGGAGTTTAATATTACCTAGTGTTTATGATTGTTATAATTACAGTATTACACATCAAGTTCTTTGAAAATACTTTTCTATAGATGTAAGTGCTTAAGATGAGTATTGTATTTGACAGAGAAGGTACTAAATTGGCTATTATGTACACTCTTGATTTTTTTTAAAAAAAGAAAAGAGTTCTTGCCGTTCAACTCTCTTGAAAAAGACCTGTGTCCTTCAACGTTATCAGAAGAAAAGTAAACTTGTATGAATATTTTTTCCCTAAATGTTTGATTTTCTTAAAGCCATAATACTAAATTATTATATGTGCGATTGCTGGAATATTGCCTTTTAAAGAGGAATAACTGAATAGTTAAAAAAAAGGCACATGAAAAAATTGTAAACTGTTTGACAAAATAGCCTATTTATATGTCACGCGCATAGCTTCGAACGAAGCATGCTTTCTCTTCCCTATAATAAAATAACTAATAATAAGAAACATAGCAAGCTTGTGAATATGAAGAATATATTTTTCGTTGATACTATTTATTCATTTTGTTACATTTTTTCTCTAGCCCAATAACATTATCATATAAAGTGGTTTAAATTGCTGCGTATTTTTGACATGTTATTGAGGATCACATGTAATGTTCGGCATCGATGTTAATAACACAAGGTGAATAACTATTCTTGTGCTCTCTACCCAGCATTGCTTAGGACTTTGTTATTTACTTTTTATTCGCAACTATTGGACCTTAGCGCTCATTTTTCGATTTCTCAGAAAGCAAACACAGAATTTTTTGAATCAATGTATAGAATATTTACAAAATTATTTAGAAAGTAACAATCTTTAACATTCAAGAGGAAAATGTTCGAAGTGGCTATTGAACTGACACTGTCGAGTAGCGAAAGTAGTATTTAGAATAATTTTATAAATCTTAAAAATACTCAAAACTATTTCAATACTTTTATTTGTTGTCACAAAGATTATACCTATTCTTTCCTCTCGTATATATTGAAGAAGTTATAGTTAAACAAAAATTTTAATTGAGTTTTCATTAATTAAATTATGTGACGCCCTATGTGTTACACTTGTAAATATTCTACAGAATACTGAAAGAATATACTGTAATAAAATTTAACTGCTTGTTCAGGATGTTATTGTTGAGAAATAAAGAAATTGTTATGTTTGTTCATATGTTCATTTAATGTGTTTTCTCCATGGGCTACAGCGTTGCCAGATCTAGCATAATGCTGCTAGATCTAGCATAATTTGCATGTCTTTAGCATCTAGCATCTTGCTTTTAGCATCCTGCCCAAATCTAGCATAATTTCAGCAAGTTTATCAAAAAGCCGTAAGATCTGGAGATGAGAAAGAAGTTGGTCGTGGGAAGAAAAAGAACGGCAGAAATGTATCATCTTCCATTGATTCATACAGTCGATAAATCATATAGCCAGTCTTATTTTCCGAAGTAAGTTAGAAACTTTTTTTTTTTTTTTTTTTGTGGCTCCACCCAGGGTTTTCTAATCCTTTAACTGCGAGGCATGGGCGGAGCTATGGGGGCCATTCTTCACCCAACTTTTTGACAACTTCACCATCTTTATTTCTGAAATGAAAGATCCGAGACTCACCAAAAATCTGCCCCCTTCCTTTCCCCAGCAGACAATTCCCAACTCCGCTTATGCTGCGAGGTAATTTTCTTTCAAAATATGTAAACAAACACTTTGCATTCATTTATACGATATATACGCCATTGAGTCTGGCAACGACTGCACTAGTTTAGTTGAGTTAAAGCTTTGGTGCGTGAAGTATTGAGTTCTATCCACGCATTCTTGCGCTCTGTATATTTTAAGTTACGTTATCTCAACTTCGTTCTTTTTTTCTTTTAAAACTCCTGAATTAGTAATTATGAGGATCTAGCATAATTTGACCGAATCTAGCATAATTTCGACCAGGTTTTGGAATAATTCCGAGCTGTGAGTCTGGCAACGCTGATGGGCTACATTATATTTACAGTGGCAGAAGTGCCTGTTCTCCGCATGGGATAAAGTGTAATAAATGAAGAACTAACTAATTAACTATCTGTATGGCTTATGGAACGCGGGAGTTCAATGCCATGTTCACAAAAGCTCTCTGTTGATTTCTGTCCTTAGTAAACTGGATCCAGTTTCTACTTTCTATTCCTATTTCTGCAAGATTTATCTTAATATTGTCCTCCCATCTACGCTTAACTCTTCCTAATGATCGTTTTTCGATTGGACTTACAGTTAAAACTTTGAAAGCATTTCCACTTTCTTTCATTTTAGCTAAATGCTCCTCCAGCCTGAGTCTCCTAGACTTGATGACCCTAACAATGTTTGGTAAACGGTACAAACTATGCAATTCCTCATTACGAAGATTTCGCCATTACCGTTTCCTTTGGGTCCGAATATTCGCCTCTCCCTCAGAGTAGGTGACCATGTTTCGCAACCATACAGCACAACAGGCATGATTATCGTTTTATATATTGTAAGTTACAATATAGAACTAGAAATTTTAATATTATATAAATTACACCCCCTTCCCATTCAGAACCAGGGTTTTCGAAAACACTGGAACAGATGTTCGCTATACAATTAAAGATTAGGAAATTTCAGTATTATAGAAATGGTTCTCTTCTTCGCTAGAAGCGATATTTTCGAAAATGCTGAAACACCTATTCCTTTATTAGGATCACGCATCTATTAACTGGAACTTATTATAACGTTATTACGTCCGTCCGTCTGTCCGTATGCAGGTGAGAAGTTGTACATTGGTACGATTTTTACTTATCCGAGATTTTAGAACATGATTTTTTGAGAGTCAGCTTGAGTCAGCTTGAGAAACATGATTTTTTTCCTACTTAAACTGTGATACTTTACTTACATTTACTATGTATATACAATACTACTGGTTTGGAGCAGTGGTTCCCATATTGTGTGTCGCGACACAATGACTTCTCGTGCAACCCCTATATGATGTACTGCAAAATTTTAGAATTTAAAAAGCACAAAATAAATTTTGAGACAAGCTGTCACAGTCAACGCCTCCAACGGCAGCAACAATGCTCAGTATTACATGTGGCCACTACTTTATAGAAACTTACAGATTTACCTATTATTAATTTTAAAAAAGATCAAATAATTGTGTCAGGATGTTGTGCTCGTTCAGTAGTGTCTCTTCCGTAAAAAATAAATAAATAAATAAATAATAAAAAAATAAAAGGTTGGAAACCCACTGGTTTGGAGTATAGCGCACCAAAAATATGACTAAAGCAATAATTTCACTTTTGAAACATGATTATCAAAAACGAACAAACAAAAACAACTATGACCGTATTGGCAACGCTGTTTAGTGGCAGATAGCAGATCGCTAAAAAGATTCTTCTTTCGTTAATAGTCATTTTGTTTTGCATTCATGTGCCAAAATCTTTGTTTGGAACAACTGGTATTTATGAATAAATCAATGACGCAAACAAGCAGAAACCAACAAGGTCATGACATTATGTTTTAAGCTACTAGAAGTGAAAAAGAACTACTTCAAGAAGTAATATTAACAAGTTAATGCTTAAATAAACGGTTACTTAAGAACTCACGTAATTGATTTTACGATAAGTAATAATATTCATGTTTATTTTCGTGTCTTCTGGTATTATATTATTTTAAACATCACAATACGCAAACATTTCAAAGATATTCTTTTGTTATATCCCTATCGATGTTTTTCCAACATATTTTTTCAACCGATGTGTCGTACAACTCCATGTGTCGTAATATTAGAATTAAAACTTTATACCATCCAGAAAGCCTGACTTTATGGTATATGACATTTAATTTTTATCATGAAAAGTTTAATAAAAAATAAAGTTAAAATCAATTTTGAGACAAATTATACCAGTCAACTCCTCCAACAATGCTCATTTCTAACCTAACTTTACGTAGGTGTGCTGCAGGCCGGTAACCAGCCCCAAAATGTAGGGGGGGGGGGGGCGATCTAACCATATTATAGTTTATCACCATACTATAGTTCATTTGCTAGCCTAATATGAAACTTTTAGGGGGCCTGCAAAAATTTATGGGGGCGACCCTCCTAGACCCCCGTGGATACAGGCCTGATATGCTGTGATGTGGGTGTCCAGTAAAATGTGTCATCAGATACAAAAGGTTGGGAAGTACTGGTATACAATATATACTCGCTGTCATGCGTTTGATCATCTAATATTATATTGGAACAAAGCTCGAAATACACTCTTGGAATGCTCATTCTATAAACCAAACCAATATAATCATCACCACCGTCATCAATAATAATAATATTAATAATAATAATAATAATAATAATAATAATAATAATAATAATAATAATAATAATAACAGGGACGCTAATGATCAAATTCTAGTTTCGACTACTACTATTCTGTTTAACAGAGGGGTAGAATACTATTGTTTGCCCAAGTACATTACTAAAATTGTTCTAATTGTAAAGTTGAAATGCATTTTACAATAAGACTCTCATCCCATCACTTAATTACGCTGACCAAGAGATAAAATTGAAATCTCGAATATATTTTATTTGCTGATCAGATATTGTTCGTTATTTACTATTATTATTATTATTATTATTATTATTATTATTATTATTATTATTATTATTATTACTGTACAATGACTAATGATTATTCTTTGTCCCATCTAAGTTGATAGGCAATCAAACAAACACTTCGATTATGCAAAATGGAAATATAGCTAACCCTATTCACAAAGGGTAATTTTTTGTAACATTCAATCTCGTTTAAATGAGTTGATTTTGAGTTTAACCTCTTCGGTCCCCGCGTCTTCTGTAGAAAACAACCGGAGTAGGAGACATATTTGACTCACTGATTCCCATTGTCGTTTCCGGGAGACATAGACCCCCGACACTGGTAACACTATAACCCGTTTCTTTCCACCACATCCATACGCGCCAAGGCTATAGATGGAAACAAGTACAGAACTTGTGCTTACAAATACAGGACTAAAGAAGTTAACGACCATTTCACCAGCGAGGCTATATGAGACGGGGGCTACTGATTAACGTGGAATCCCATCCCAACCACATGAGCTCCCAATTCCGTTTAAAATCTAAATTTTTCTACCCAACTATTACCTGTCGTAACAAGGCCATTCTTGTTTCTTTCGGACACCAAGAGCCCCAATCGTACGTAGTTAATTTTCATCTTAACTAATAATAAAATGGCGAATTGATCACTGTTTTTATTATAGTTCTGCAAAATGATCTATATTTAACTAAGAAATTATCAAAATACTTAAGGGAAATAGCACTTTTTTTCGTTTCTTTACGATTTCCTTTTCCCTTCGCTTTTTCTTTGAAAACTGTCCCTCAAAATCTTAATTCTCGCCACGTATAAACTACGAACATCTCTATAGCATGCTTCAAATTGTTAAATGTAAGCGTTTTTCACTTGAAGGCAAAGCGTCTTTTTAGATGCTAAAGCCTCTTTCCACAACCGCAAAGCCCATCCCAGAACCATTGTATTTGGCATACTTCTTCATCACGTAATGAAAAGCATCTTTTCATGAGCACAAGTAAGATGTTGTGATGAAATACAAAAAGACCACCATTTACAAACTAGGGAAAATCTAACTAAAATACCGAAATACTTCTGCTGTGTGATGTTCCTGGTTCGATTTCCAGCTAAGTAAGTTCGTTATGGACAATATTGTGTCCGTGTGTTTCATCGGGATGCTCCCGTTCCCTTCCACATTTTTATTTCACAATTCTTCCATCATCATTCACTTGCCTTAATCATCGTCTCCCTTAGCCTATCAAGCGTAATCGTGGGATGTTAAACTTAAATATTTTATTTTAATTTGAAACAGTTTTATAAAGCAGAAAATATGGATCAACAATCCATTTCAGTTGTTACATTCGTGCAGCTATGCACAGACGGTTTCCTGGCAGACGGATGCAGAGAAAGAAAGACCAATTGTTTGGCCTCCTTGTAGCCCTGACTTAGCGCTTTTGGACTTTTTCCTTTAGAGGCATGCAAAATACTTGGTGTATGCTCAGAAAATTTAAGATTTAAATCATTTTGCACAACAAATACCGAATATACTGTAAATCTGAATCACATCCAGCCAGACATGTTAGCACGAATATGGCAGATCGAATATCACTTGGACATTTGCTCGCCCACCAAAGGTGCACATATCGAAATCTTTTAGATTAAAAAAAAAAACTTTCTGATATATCCTTTTATTACGTTAATTCCATAATCCAATATTTCATGTGAGTTGTATAATGAGTGCCTGAAACTCCGGAAATCTTTTGTGTAGACCCTGTATAAGTTTGCTTTGGCATATTCTTTAAGCATCACTACCCTAACCAGTATACGCAAATAGAAAGAGACCTTTCTTCCAAGGTACTTGGTACGTATGTATATACAACTTCTGAATACGATGCTTACATTTTGTTCCTTCACAGTTGTGACTGAGCAGCTAAACCTACGTTGCTTATTTGCATGAACGTGTAAAATAGATCTAAGGACTGAGGTATTGGAAAGTGGTGTATTTCGTCATGTAACATCTACCAGCAGTTACACAAATGGTTTCATAATACTGTGTCTTTCTGTGGTATAACGAGCAACATTTCTTAATACAAATCAAGAAGATATAAATAAGGTAAAATATAAATTTAATTATGTTGTTGTTTTCAATAATCAATGTTGAGTTTATTATTTGGCGTGAATAACAAAAGAAAGTTAGAAAGGATTAAATAGTAATAACACCGTACATAAAAACTAAGAGGTATCCAATTGTGCTCATTCTGAGGATGAATAATTGTTAACAATTTGTGTGAAGCAATTTGCTAATTCGTGAGGATTTAACTGTTTCATTTTCAATTGAGATAACCATGGTTTGGAGCTTGATCTAGTATTACTTGCACTCCTTATCACACACAGGACTAAACCGAGAATTCTTAAAAGTCCTGCTCTCTCTCTCTTTCTTTTTTTCTTTCTTTCTTTCTCTTCAAATATATAGGGTGTTTCGAAGCTTCTGTTGCAACATTTAGGAGGTGCTGTACACAAGGGAATAGTATAAATGAAAAAGTAGGGCAAGGATGGGTAAAACGGCCACCCTAAGGACTTTTAATATTTTTCAGTCCTGTAGAAACATGCTAGCAAGTACATAAAAGTTTTGTAAAATAGTTCCGTCCTTAAGTTTTAAGATATATTTAAATGAACCTGTTTTGAAGAAGCTTTACGGAGTAATTATTGATAACTTCAAGTCATACGAATGTCCACTTTACCCGACCTAGTCGGGCAAAGTGGAAACGCTTCACCACAATGTCTATTGCTTGATCCGGTGTGAGAATTTATGAACTATAATTAACTAGATAATTTATGGGGTTAAAGTGCATTTTTATATCCAATAGTCATCTATTAAGAGTTCACTTAATCTGAAAAAAACTGACAGAACTGTTATTATAGTAGGTTACCTGTAGTCGTAAGAGAGTTAGCTAATACTGAATACAGAGAATTCAAATAGAAGCTTTCCCGGCGGGAGCTCATGTGGTTCGGATTCCACGTTAATCAGTAGGTCCACGTCTCATATAGCCTCGCTGCTGAACGGGATGTTAAACCCAAAATCAACTCAACTCAACTCAAATAGAAGCTACCAAAAGCCCACCTTTCAAATTAGTAAAATGGATTTATTTGTTAACAGAACAAAATAGCTTAATAATTTCTATATTATTTCGATCAAGAATATAGATCTAAGTCTATATGAGCACACCTAGCATTGCACCGCTGTTTCAATATTAAAATATTAAGCCTCATTTATTACACAATTTAGCAATGTTTGGATCAATTGGAAGCATCGGGCAGTGACCATAGTCACAGTGAGACGGCCACTTTACCCGCCTCTGCTTCTGGCCACTTGGCGCGATTGCACGCCATACTGTACTGTACATTTCTTTTTTCGCTCTGAACAATAAAACTTCAACGCTACTACAAAGTAGCGTAAATAGTAAATAGTATTGTAACTAGTAGAAAAAACATTAAGAAGCATTACACTTGACAAAAATATTATATAGTCTTCAAGTTCTATACAGTTGGGAGAAAATCATTGTTAAACTAATACTTACCCTTAGGTCAAGGTGACCAGACGTCCCGTATTAGCCGGGACAGTCCCTTTTTTTCAACCGCTGTCCCGTTTTTTTCTGATTCTCAAACGGGACGCCTAAATGTCCCATTTTTAAGCAAAAGTGACCCAGGTGTCCCTAATTATTATTCAAAATATAACTGGTCAATGCAGATTCTACACTCTTCCGTACCAACACTCATTGGGAAGGTTTAGCTGTGTCTGGAACTTCTGAATGTTCCAAGCATGGCTTTACTTCATCAGCCATCAACTTTCCATTCCGCAGTAGAAAAAAAATACAAGGTCAAACATTTACAGTTTTTGAGGTAATTTCTGTTTTATATGATTTAAAGAAAAAATTAGCTTCAAGATATCAAGATTGCTTCATTTCAGTTGCTGCGAGGAAAACTCTTGAGAATTTGGAAAGGGGGAGTTTTATTTCTGAAGGAGCTAAGATTCGCCAGTATGTTCACACTTCCCATCAAACTGCAGTTGAATATTTAGATAAGTGAGTAAAAGCCCTTGAAACTTTTGAAGCAATTTAGTTAGATTACGCTTAAAGGTGTACCATGTTGGCAGGGTATACAGAAACTGTAGAGTTTATTCAGGAAAATAGTACTTTCGTTCAGATTGATGCTACTGCTCTTTACGACGACTGCATGTATTTAAAAGAATACTTGATACCAGAACTATTGACTAAGTGGATCTCAAATAGAGTATCTCCTGACAAGTTCTGGGTAGAAGTTTTTTCCCATTTCTGTTCTAACGTACCGTACTCAAATCTTCTAAAAGTTGTGGAGTTCCTTCTCTGTTTACCCGGGACTAATGTTCCAACTGAACGTGTATTCTCGCACGTGAATGTTTTGTGGACAAGTGAGAAAACCCAACTGTCTATAGATACTTTGAAAGCTGTGCTGATCAGTAAGATTAATTTTGATCAGTCTTGTATTAATTTCTACAAACTGTTGAATGCAAACAAAGAACTGTTAAAGAGGATCCAGTCATCCCAAAAGTGCCAGTGAAAGTTACGCTAGATGATATAGTAAAGAATAGCGGATGTTCCGTAATGAGGTAAGTAGTTTATTAGTAGCTAAAGGTACTGTTGGGTAGTACTTAAGTTAGAAACGATACTCTTACTTGTGTATTTTATAATTGAAAACACTAGTGAGTCCCAAAATGCAACCTGGAAGTCAGATATTTACCCCCGTCGCCAATTCGTGTGTGTCCCGTTTTTACAAGTAAAAATTCTGGTCACCTTGCCTTAGGTCAACAATAGAAGAAAACACCTTTTTCTTTATACAAGCAGAACAACAATTGGTCTGGTTTCTTTCTCATCTAGAACTACAATTTCAACTAAAGCAACTGTTTGGGCCTACTTGCGATAGGTATCAGGCATATAGAGGCGAGGAAAATGCCAATGACCACTTTACCAGCCCTGGCCACATGCTTCATACCTGAATCACATCATATTTACCTCTCGCAATATATGAGAAAATAAACTTTGGTTTGATTGATTAGGGTATAACACCCCTTTCAGCAGCGAGGCTGTGGATCTACAATTTAAAATAGGATTCGAACCACCACTGGGAATCGAACCCGAGTCTCCATCGCCAAAGACGCGTACACAAGGTAGCTGAGTAACCTTTGAGATCACATTGACTTGAGAGAAACCAGTGCAGAAACTTGGGGAGAATGTACGGATAATACCGAATTTAAGTCGTTGAGAAAGTGCGGAAAATGTACGGCAATATGTAGACAGGATTATTATATTTTTAGCAATTTTAAAGTGTTTCTAATACTTTAAGACACCACCAGAAGTAATATACCCATTATTAATAGACATGCCTTGTTTTTAAGAGATTAGTTTTGTATTTTCTAAAAGGACTGTTGTAATATCCTCACCTAGGTGCAATGAGTAAATTTAGTTTCAATGCCCAAATAATGCAGAAATATTATTATATTCTGCTAAAGAAAAAGACTATTCCACTAGTTATTAATCATTCTGATTTTTTCTTAAAATAATATAATGCAAGAATGCAAATAAGAAATAAAAGTTTACTCGCCCAAGAAAAAAGCTACTAGCTCACATCCCACAATTGAAATCATTTACTTACCTTCGGTATGACATTAAATACTCGCCCGCACGGATGAACCACTCGCCCCGGGCGAGTGATTATTTGCATCTCTAGGCTTAATGATAGTAGGTATTAGCTGAATGTCCACTCTTTGCACGAGAAGAATAGGATTATGAAAAAATTTGAATCCGCTAACCCCCACCCCTTCTCTTTTGTTAACGATGAGCAATACCTCTGTTGATTCTCGGACCATGCCCTTCTTCGTACAGGAATCACAAGGTTAATGCAAATGAATTCAAAGATCTCAAAGGCGTACAAACTGGAACACAAGATAAACGGTTATGTTGCCTACCTCAAGGCAATATACATACTTTAATTATAATTTTTGGATCAATTTTGACTCCACCCGAATTCCTCCTCAAGTCTAAATTCGGCAAACCGGCTTTGTATCGTATTAGATCTACCTGTGATTTACTCGTGATTTGGCCTAATTTTCATTTTGACTAATACTTTATCAGCTGTCAATCACAGATAAAAATCAATCCGCCATTTTAGGCGAAAAACCCATTCCCATTCGGCCTAATTCCCATTACGTCTAACGATCTTATCAGGAAGAAAATACCCGCTATATAGTAAATCTGACAGTGTTTCCATACTTATACATAAATAAGTGACAGAAACTTATATACAAAAGCCACATTTATTTCAAATGACTATAAGATATACATTTCAAATATACAAAAAGAAGAAAAAACTTACATAGCAGAAGTTACTACAATCATATTAACAACTTAACCACAATGAACAACTAAGTTTGCTGGGAAACAAAGATACTCATTTCAGATAATTATAACAAAAGATATTTCCAACATACAATGTTGGAACTATATAATGTGAATACACACACAGTAGCCAAGCAGAAGACATAACAGTAGTTACCCTTTGTCAAAAACATATAACAAATTTACAATATATTACATTCACTTGTACAGATGAACACTTCTGAATCACACATCACACATATGCACATTATAGGATATAACGTCTATATAAGAAAATGAAGAAATTTCATAGTTTTGTAGTCTGTCCTTCAATACATTGATATCCTGTCATTTAGCCTTTTCCACTTTCGTTTTTGCTGCATCCCACGATTCCAACCTCCAACAACTGCATCATCTTCTCATTTTCCATCTGCTCCGACTGCTTTTGACGAATAAACATGAATATATTTGGATGGTACTGGACTCATAGCTGGTCCGTGTGTGTATATTCCTGACTTAGACACTACTTCGTCTTCACAAAGAACTATCGTAGCTCTAACACCCTTGATCACACTTCCAATATTCTTATGTTTCAGTTCTTTGTTTATACGATACACATATTCTTCATAACAGAAAGCCTTCCGCCTGTTCTGCTCCTCAGAAATGATACAGACATAATAAATAACAATAAACGCTGCAATAAATAAATAATAATAATCAAATTTCACCACTGAATTAGCACTATTTAAAGAAAATGACAGCTTTATAATGTTGTATATTGTATCTTGTTTGAATACAAAACCAATTATTTATGTGCATAGGTATCAGAATGGAAAATGCACATGATTGGTCAAACACATTGATATTGGCCAATTACAGACTTCTACCGTTTGCTCACATTTCAGAAATGAAACAAATTGTGGCTAGTGATTGGCTAGTGGTTGTCACTGATTGGTTCGTATTAGTGATGATCAATTGCCATCAGAACAATATGTCAATTCTGAATGTATTTATTTGAACAAAATACACACAATACAGACTTTTCCAGTTATTCTTTTACTCAGTTCTTCTCTACTCCTTAACTGGCGTTATATTTCAGTATTTGTTCATCGGTCGCAATCCGAACCGATAACCCAGTTGGTTTAGAATACAAAATATATGGCAAAAAGCCTAAGTTATCATAAGAAGGCCGTGGATGTTTATCATTAAAGTACTGATTTTAGCATTTAATATGCTCGTTCAATAATTTACACGAACTATTAACAAGTGAATGAAGTCTTGAAATGCTGAAGAAAACAAAATCGAAGATATGTTTCATGATCCCTGCAACTTAGATCAATCTGGAGTCTAGTTATAACGAATCATGGATAAAAGTCGACGGGATAAAAATTTAAAAGTCAAAGAATATTTAATTTATTTAGTATAATTACTACATTATGTTGTATGCCTTAATACAGTTAATATACATAAGCCGAAAACAACAACTCAGGAAGTAACGCTGACGTCTGATTTGATATAGGCCTACAACACAATATGTATGCAGGAACCAGTACATAGTCATTCTTTCTTTGATGCAAGTTATTGTTTGCATGAAATAGGTATGTATGTTGTAGATAATCGTTACTGTTGTCAATAAGGGCATTTGTATATAAGTTTCTTTCCCTTCTTTATGTATAAGTATGAAAACACTGTCAAATCTTCTATATAGGGGTATTTCCTTCCTGATAAGATCGATAGGCGTAATGGGAATTAGGCCAAATGGGAATTGGCATTTCACCTAAAATGGCGGATGTGATTTT
Organism: Thermobia domestica; assembly: GCF_964235325.1. Lineage (NCBI taxonomy): Eukaryota > Metazoa > Arthropoda > Insecta > Zygentoma > Lepismatidae > Thermobia > Thermobia domestica. Next base: position 94,685,220 of record NC_137466.1, read on the forward strand.
TATCTGTGATTGACAGCTGATAAAGTGTTAGGCAAAATAGGAATTAGGCAAAGTGGGAAGACACCCTACCTGTGTAAAAAACTTGGTGTCCCCTTTCTATGGGAAAATCTGATAACAGACATACATACACATTCTTCTATAAAAGATTAACAGAATCTTTGTAGTCATTTTCCAAAAATTCACTCAATCAATAGCTACTTAATCTGGATCGCACTGTATGTTGATATCATTAGAACAGTTTTCGGAAAATCGACTGAACAGAAAAAAAAATCACAACAATTTTTTCACATGGCTATCGTCATTCTAAAATACAGATGAGTTTATATTTTTAACCTCGCAATTCTGATGTTTCTAAATCGGACATACTGTAATAATTTCAGAGTTGAGTCGATATACGTACGTGCATACAATAATGGTCGATTTGGTATTTAACATCCTGTTCAGGTTTAGAATCCTGTTCAGTACCGAGGATATATGAGACGTGGACTCGATCCGAACCACATGAGCTCCCATCTTGTTTCAAACCCAAGTCCTCTGCCTAAAAGGCTCGTACGCTAACCATATTATAGCCACACGAGAGTTCGTAAACATACATATACGGTTATTGTCAAAAGTCTGAGAACACTACTAATTTTTCAGAATTTTCCAAATAAAAGACGTTGTGTCTATACAAAATCTTGTTTATTAATATTGTTTTGTAAAATAAACAATGTTGTTCATATACGGATACAAAACTGTATAAATGATATGTTGCTATTTAATACATGGATGCCTAAATTACATTATATACTTACATTATTTTTATGTAAACTAAAACATATACGGAGAACTGAATTATACATTAGAAAAAAAGCAAATTGCAGCTACTTACAAATCATTTACCATATAGTCACCACCACTCGTTAATGTTTTTCCAGCAGTAGACAAGAGTCTGCATGTCATCTTCATAAAAATAGGAACGGAAGTTCTCTTTCTTTACAGCTGCGATGATAGAATCTGCATTAGGAAAATGTTGTCCACATAGTCCATTTTCGATAGGGCCAAAAAGATTAATTCGGAGGGCGCCAAGTAAGGATTGTATGGCGGATGTGGTAGAAGAGTCTTTAAAAATTTCACAATAAGATTCATGGTCGCAACATTGCCATAGGGCTTAGTGTTAGAGTGTTGCAGACCCAAGTATTTGTTCTTCTCTGGTCTGACTCATGCAATTTGCGCTTTCAATTTAGTGTCATCTTGTAGCTGTCTGAATTGACAATTTCTCCGGGTCCCAAGCCATCCATAAGAATCCAATACTACCTACCCCAAAAGACGGAGTACATGAGTTTTCCTATAGGTAGCTGTGTCTTGAACTTCATTTTTGACGGAGAATTCTCTTGCCACCACTCCATGCACCGTCTTTTGGATTTTGGCTCATAGTGCTGACATCATGTCTCATCTCTGGTGACGACACGGTTCAGGAACCTTCAGCCTCATGCTGTTCCAGTAGGTCTCGACACATGTCAATACACTGAGTTTTGTGATCATCTGTAAGTATTCTCGGGATCCATCTTGCACAAAGTTTCCGATAACTCAGGCTACCCAGTATCTCTTTCAAGGCATTATGGTCGACATCGAGTTATGCATATAGTTCTAATTTCTTTTTATTATTCTTTCACTAGTGCATATCCTAACTATATATAAAACTACATGAGCTGACATAAATTATTGAGCACTTCCTGTAGGGCTACAATGATTAAATTGGGCATGATTGTAGCTTTCCGGAACTAACTCACAGGAAAACTGTCAAAAGTGAATATTTTTAATTTTTAGGGGGTCTAAAGAGGGGATGAAAAATTTTCCCATGTTATTTAAAGGGACCTTTTTTGGACTTATAATCTCATGTTTTAGGTACTTAGAATTGGAATAGAAACTTGAAATTCGGTATGCTTACACATTTTCGTTAGCAATACCTAAGAAAATCTGTACAAGTAAAAAATTTCGACCTTAGAATGGTTTTATGGGGAACTGAAAAATCTTTCCCATGTTATTTATATGGGACACCTTTTACACCCTCAAATTATTGAGCACTTCCTGCAGGGCTACAATGATTAAATTTGACGTGATTATAGCTTTTCGGGACAAACCCACAGGAAAATTGCCAAAAGTGAATATTTTTAATTTTTAGGGGGTCTAAAGAGGGGATGAAGAATTTCCCCATGTTATTTAAAAGAGACTTTTGCTGGACTTATAATCTCAAGTTTTAGATGCTTAGAATTGGAATAAAAACTTCAAATTCGGTATGCTTGTACGTTTTCGTTAGCTTTACCTAAGTGAATCATCAGAAATGAAAATTTCTAACCGTAATGTGGTTTCATGGGGAACTGAAAAATCTTTCCAATGTTATTTATATGGGACGTCTTCTATACCCTAAAATGTTTAGGCACTTCCGGCAAGATTAGAATGATGAAATTTGGCATGATTGTAGCCTTCCAGGACTAACCGACAGAAAAATTGCCAAAAGTAAAAAATTCCAACTTTAGAGTGGTTTTATAGGGAACTGAAAAATCTTTCCCATGTTATTTATATGGGACACCTTTTACACCCTCAAATTATTGAGCACTTCCTGCAGGGCTACAATGATTAAATTTGACATGATTATAGCTTTTCGGGACAAACCCACAGGAAAATTGCCAAAAGTGAATATTTTTAATTTTTAGGGGGTCTAAAGAGGGGATGAAGAATTTCCCCATGTTATTTAAAAGAGACTTTTTCTGGACTTATAATCTCAAGTTTTAGATACTTAGAATTGGGATAAAAACTTCAAATTCGGTATGCTTGTACGTTTTCGTTAGCTTTACCTAAGTGAATAATCAGAAATGAAAATTTCTAACCGTAAAGTGGTTTTATGGGGAACTGAAAAATCTTTCCGATGTTATTTGTATGGGACGTCTTCTATACCCTAAAATGTTTAGGCACTTCCGGCAAGATTAGAATGATGAAATTTGGCATGATTGTAGCCTTCCAGGACTAACCGACAGAAAAATTGCCAAAAGTAAAAAATTCCAACTTTAGAGTGGTTTTATAGGGAACTGAAAAATCTTTCCCATGTTATTTATATGGGACACCTTTTACACCTTCAAATTATTGAGCACTTCCTGCAGGGCTACAATGATTAAATTTGACATGATTATAGCTTTTCAGGACAAACCCACAGGAAAACTGTCAAAAGTGAATATTTTTAATTTTTAGGGGGTCTAAAGAGGGGATGAAAAATTTTCCCATGTTATTTAAATGGACCTTTTTTGGACTTATAATCTCATGTTTTAGGTACTTAGAATTGGAATAGAAACTTGAAATTCGGTATGCTTACACATTTTCGTTAGCAATACCTAAGAAAATCTGTACAAGTAAAAAATTTCGACCTTAGAGTGGTTTTATGGGGAACTGAAAAATCTTTCCCATGTTATTTATATGGGACACCTTTTACACCCTCAAATTATTGAGCACTTCCTGCAGGGCTACAATGATTAAATTTGACGTGATTATAGCTTTTCGGGACAAACCCACAGGAAAATTGCCAAAAGTGAATATTTTTAATTTTTAGGGGGTCTAAAGAGGGGATGAAGAATTTCCCCATGTTATTTAAAAGAGACTTTTGCTGGACTTATAATCTCAAGTTTTAGATACTTAGAATTGGAATAAAAACTTCAAATTCGGTATGCTTGTACGTTTTCGTTAGCTTTACCTAAGTGAATAATCAGAAATGAAAATTTCTAACCGTAAAGTGTTTTTATGGAGAACTGAAAAAATCTTTCGCATGTTATTTATGTGGGACGTCTTCTACACCCTAAAATGTTTAGGCACTTCCGGTATGATTAGAATGATGAAATTTGGCATGATTGTAGCCTTTGAGAACTAACTGTGAAAAAATTGCCAAAAGTGATTTTTTTTTTTTAATTTTTCAGGGGTCGAAAGGGGATGAAGAAATTCCTATGCTATTTAAATGGGCGTTTTTTTGGGATACAAAATCTTATCTTTCAGATAGTTAAGATAGGAAAAAAAAAAGAAAGTCGGTAGAATTCCGCTCCGCTGCAGCTGCCTTTGTCCCCACTTTGAACTCGTATTGCATACACGCCCTTATGACGCTCTGTGGAGGTCTCATTCACTCTGTTCTTACGCAAGTTCACAATGTAACTGAACTACCATAACCAGGTAGTATGCTGCACATACGCAGAACAACAGCTGACCTTCGTCTTATCCTCATTCGCATTCAACTCACGGTGGGAGGTCCAATTGAACACAGACCTCCATAAAAGCGACAGAACTTTCTTGCTTACCTTTATAAATTAACAGAAATAAAAAATTCCAATTTTGGTGGGGTTTATTTATAGGAACTCCTTTTATATCTCAAAATTATTGGGCAATTTCTTTAGGATTACAATGATTAAATTTGGCATGTCTAAGGAGAATTGCCAAAAGTGGATATTTTTAGTTTTTAGGGGTTTTTTGAAACGGGTATTACGGAACGTGTTTGTTACAGTTGCTTTATATGTTGTATTCTTGTTGATCTCTTGTTAAAATGCACGGTTATTGTTACCTTAAGTTATCATTATAGCGGTTGCTGTTAATTGTTTTATTTTATTTAATATTATTTGTTTTAAACAGTTGTGCACTACATATCAAATGAGTACCTCCGATAATTGTAATCGTTCCGAGGACAAGAACCTGCGCTCTCTACACAGCGCATCATTCGCATATGAGCATGAATCTCCTTGACATTCCTGGAAACATCTGTACATGTTTATTACAGACAAAAGTTATAGACGCCGTGATAAAAATTGGCAAATGATACTATAAAAGGGAGATTTTTTCGATTATTTTTTCAATATCTCGGACCGTTTGCAAGATTTGAGCCTACTTCCGTTTGAAGTTTCTAATTCATGTATGATAAGTGTATTCTTTCTTCTTGCATTCAGTATGTAATAAGCAAACAGATTACATACACAATTAATTACAATGCCAGTTATGGATGGTGTTCAATGGGCAAAACACTCCAAAAATAAAAGTTCGTCTTAGACTGCAGAAATGGTTATCGTTCCTTTTCAATTATTTGGCCATAAAACAAACGTCTGAGACATATACAACCCCAATATACAACGATGTGCTGTTGCAATGCATAATGCTTAGGATATGATGCTTTTTTTTTTAATTTCAACATTTCCAGTGTACCCGTAAAAATGTAATGGACGTGTCCGATCAAGGGATTCAGTTGTGTTACTGGTTCAGTCTGAAAGAATAATTGAAGGAACCGCTTTTGTAAAGAATGTTGTATACCCACAACTTCTACGATAGTTCCTTTTAGTGAGTGATAGCTATGGAATTACCCAGGGAACAACACCATTGGACTTTCATTTCGGAGTATGATACATGTCTGCTGCAAAAATTCCTTTTCACTTATACTTGACAGTAACATAAGAGTCTACGCAAAAAGAAATCCCTTTAAGCTTCTTTATGGAGAATGCTTGGTGCCTGTCCAAATACAAATCATATTGAACTTCATTTTCACACTATGATACGAACCTTCCCAAACACAAATACCACTTACGTTCCAGTTTGTTTAGTATACGAAAACATGGCGAAGCAAAAGCTTTCATTCAAAGGAGTATGCGTGTAGCAGGATACCACAGGGGTGGTGTGGAAATACTACAAAGTTACAAGAAAAAGAATCGACCTTTGTCTTACAAATATGCAAGAGTTATGGTCGAACAAAAATCCCAGATTTCTGTTTTGAAAATTATAAATAAGAAAAAAAAAACCCTCTGGAAATGAGAATCCAACATCATCATTCATTATATAATAAGTCGATAAATTGTGGTTGACAAAACAAAGGTTGCTATAAAAAAATAAACTGTGAGTTATTAAGCAGAGTATTAAGGAGCAAAGGATGATAAATATGAGATCTGGGGATGTTGGGCCTATTTAAGGTAACATTAATAATAAATGTACGAACATATGACATGCGAGGCCGTAGGCCGAGCAAATACGGGGGTCTGGGGGCGAAGCCCCCAGCTGGTCAAATGCTAGTTGTAAAAATAAAACTGATCATTCTTTTATTACTTTTTTGAAATGTTTATATGCAACAATTTAAATATTTCCTTAAAAAGATTCAAAATGAAAATTCATAAAATGTATGCAAAATCATTGACTCCAAAGTACGTATAATATATATATATATATATATAAATCTTAAAAGACTATTGTGTTCAAATTTTGTACATCGAGTTGAAGGGGTAGCAAACACTTTCCGGCCTAGGAGCGACAAAACATTAAATCCGGCCCTGAACAGTCATAAATTCTGCCATCTGATACTTGAAAATTCTCTTTCTAAAATATTTTTACACACAAGAATGTCATCATTTGCAACACGCAAAGAAAAACAAAAACTGTGTTAGCTTGGTTTTTCTTGCTCATGTGTTAGCAGTGATGACGCTAGAGGCGGCAAGGGTCGGATGATATCATACTACCCCCCCCCTTCTCTTGCGATTTCCTAAGATGTATTATAATGTAGTTAAAGTAATATAAAAATATTATTTTTGGTATACAAAAATAAAGCCCCCCTCCCAAACAGTTTCTTCCTTTCTGTTTGCCTCCCGAAGAAATTAAAGGCCGGCGTCGTCACTGTGTGGCAGTCTCGATGTGGAAAAACTCACAAAAGAATTATTGTCGTTGACTAAAAGAAGTGTTTTGGGAAAAGTATGAACACAATAAAAAATGGATTCTTTTACGTATTGGTGTTTGAAATTTGAATATAGTTTATGGTGTCAATTACTGTTCAAAATATTTATTTGTCACTGTAATACAAGTCAGCGCGACATAAAACAAACATTCTTACCCATATATCAGAGTGCGAATTTCATTTTCTGCTGGAATTTATTTTTAAAAAATCTCATGTTAAAATGTGTATTGATATAAAAGAAAATATTACGTTCATTTGAAAAGTCGAACCGTGAAATATTTTTTAAAAAACTCGTAAGAAAATTACGTGGGAGATGATATGACAAGCTTAAAACCTACTAGTAGTTTAGCTCTGTACCGTCTGGCGGCGCTGAAAAACCCATTTCATTTATTTCTAATGAATCTGACAGAGGCCATTACTGCAGTGGCAAGGCTTTGAAAATCTCTCTACTAAGGCAACAGATGGCAGTAAGCTCCTTAATTCTGTACCGTAGATTTCTCCACAGATTCTCAATTTTCTGATCTGTATTTTTTGCAAGCTCAGTTTCTTATTGTTAGTAAAAGCTACAAAATGTAAGCGCTCTTTGATATCATTTCGAAGGGTCTCAATATTGTACATGTAAAGACTTCTTCTTTGTTAATAAACGCCAAGTTGATTCCGAAATTTTGAAAATGAATTCACTTTTTTATGTATTTTTCAAAATCACTGTAAAACAAATTAAAATATGGACTTTGCAGTTGCTTAAGGAAAAAAATGTTTCACGTCCGGCGTTTATGTCCTTTAGGCTAAAGAAGAGGAGGAATGCTTAGTGAAAGTGAATTATTATGAAAGAGCCGGTGGGAAAAGAATATAGGAGAATCTCGAAAAAAAAAAAACACACAAACACTACGTTGTTCTTTACAAATTCACATGTCCTAGGATTAAATCATGGTACAATGGTCACATTCAGTGTCGTAGCCAGGGCTAACCCAGTTCAAGCGTCCTCTTTCTTAGTGAAGTGATGTTGAAAGTAGATTCTCCTTACATGCAGTATGTTCCATTTGTGATCCCGATGTCAGGGCCGTACTGGCCAGGCGGGAAACCGGGAAATTTCCCGGTGGGCCCTGGATGGTGATTTTTTTTAGTGGGCCCTCCGCCTCGTATCGTATCATAAGTAGTCGTATATATACAAAAAGGCACACGTCACGCACTTCTCTCATACAGGAGTAACGGAACGGAGGACACGTCGAGTACCTGCAATACACTCAGCTAATTCCAGACCAGCGTTTTCAGCTAATGATGTTGCGAAAACAAACTTTTACATTTTTCGTAATTCAACCCTTGAAAGGTTCTTGATTTGCCACTTATTCAGCTAAATTGAAATCTCAAATGATGCGATAATTTGAAACTAAATAATAATTTACGTTTTACAACACCGTTGTTTTCCGTGTAGAAAATATACAGGGGCCAGATTGAGACCATTGGAGGCCATGGAGCGGGAAAATACAAAGGGGGATCCCATCAAAAACGTTTATGATGGGTCCTCTCTCAACGTGTTCAAAGGGGTCCATGAATTATATAGGAGTGACTCATGTCATGTTTTTAAAACTATATGGTGAAAATGTTTTCAGCAAGTTTTAAAATTTCTGGGAATCCCTTGGTCACAGAGTCCTGGAGCAAGAAATAAAAGTTCAACTCTATTTTTTCTTTTTTTTAAAAAAGGAAGAAAAATATTTATATATTTAAATGAAAATCACAGGAGCAATCACTATGCTGCAGGTAAGTATCTTTTTAAACTATGTATTTTAGAACGTGTGTTAAGAGCATCATAAGGAACCTTATGTAAGTGCAAATGTAAGTCAATTTTCTTTCTGTTCCGCCAAAAAATGCTTAAAGGAAATACATTTCATTCATTTATTCATACCCTACTTTAAAATTAACTACCTACGTATGGGTTTTCCTAACGACTGTGTGGTTCAGTATGAAATAAGTCCTTTGTGGGTCCATTGTCTTGGCTTGTGCGAAATAAGTACAATAAACTATACATTTGATTTGAGTTGTGCTTACTTCCAGTATCAGAATTTTGTGGGTCCTTTTTTTTATAACATCTTTATACCCATAAGTGAATTTTATAGAATTTGTCCCTCACATGTGATTCTATCCCCAGCCAAAAGAAGATTTATAATGTGGATTTATAGCCACACAGCTCAAATAGTGTTACCAGGAAAACATGTAAACACAAGAGAACTACGGTATATATTAATAAATTATTAATGAGACTAGATATGAATTCGATAACGTATATTACACAGAGATTTGAACAATTTTATTATCCTTTACTATGGTAACATTAAGACTTTTGACAGTGATAAAAGTGATTGAAAAGTAATGTTTAATTTATTTCATTAATGATATTATGTGAATGAATAATTATTATCAATAAATCAAATATTAGTACAGTACATTGAAAAAATGGGTTAGATCATGGATGTGTTTAAACAGCTACTGTAAAGTAAATTAATCAAAAATAAACATGTTAAAAATAACTGAATGAATTCTAGAGATGCAAGGGCTCGGAAAAAAACCGGCTTTTTTGGAAAAAAAACTCGGTTTTTTCTGCTTTTCTTTTTTGCTTGGGAAATTTTGGGCTTTTTTCAAAATTCTGCTTTAAATCGATAAAGCAGACTTTGTTTCGTTTCTCTATAACACAGAAAGTCATTTAATTAGTGGTTGATGCCGATAATAATATAAAACCTCGAAAGTAAACCATGAATTTCGAAAAGATATTTTAAACAATTTTACTTCAACATTTTTACATTATGAATTCCAAAGGATTAACCAATGTATATAATAAACACATTTTAACCTCCTATATACAAAAGTAAGCAGAGTTGGCAAGAACCATGGTTGTTTCTGAAAATGCCAAAAACCCGTTTTGGGGGGGCAGTTTAAACCAGGCTTTTTTGGGGTTTAAACCAGGTTTTTTGATTTAGATATTTTGCTTTATGTATTTGTATTACATATTCACAGAAATAAGTTTGTTTTGCCTTGGTGTTATTATTCAACAACGGGGTTATGCTGGAAGAGGTCCCATAAGCTTAAAGAAGTCCGGTCAGTAAATTTCTTAAATTGAGAAACTCCCGCCCTAGCCATCGGGAAAATCCCGTCATTCTTTTAAATGTAAAACAATAACGGGAAAATCCTGTAAAATTTAATTTGCATGTAAAATTTAAAGGTCAGCGTATTATAATCAGTACGCTAAAACTGAGTGACACACAATCATAGTCAACGTCTTGCGAATAAAATCAGAAAAATAAACACACTGCTGAACAAGACTGCACTTATTTAATATAAAAACACATTTACACGTGACGTTTCGATCTTCTATCCAAGATCCTCATCAGACGTGAGTGTACTGAGGTATTAAATTACAAATTTAGTATGTAGGTATCATTGAAAGTCCAATCCAAGCTAATGTTGGAAGCTAAGTAGGCAATCGATAAATTTTACCAATTTTAATCAATATATTTAAGCAACCTTCGCTTCTTTATAAAACAACAGGCATGCAGAAATATATAATTTGGTTTCGTTTTGTATGTTTAGGCTTAACATCCTTACGTAATACCGAGGTTATCAAGGAGAAGACTTTCGCTTAAAGTGACATCCGAAAGAGTACTTGGTTTACACATGAAAGAAGGGTTGTGGTTCGACCGACAATTGAACATGGGATACCTTGATTAAAAGGTGAAAAGGAAATAAGACTAATGCAGATGGTTTGACATGTGAAACGTCACTATGAAGTTCACACGATTCGCATTTTTGTTCTTTTAATCTTTTTTAGTTTAAACCAGTTATTAAAAAAAAAAAAAAAAACAGCTGGTGTAAACGAGCCAACCCTAAGAGTAAAAACTTCTTTCAAAAAATACACAAATAACTAGCAAAATTGTATGTAGTATTTTTACTTCAAAATATTCCATACCCTCTTTTTGAAACAAAATAAAATTAAAATAAAACATAAGAGAAATACTTAGATTTGTATGATACAATTAAAGGCTGCACATGGTTCTGTATATTCTTGAAATTCTACAGTCAAGTTTTTTATAACCACCATCAAGGGCGCCCATCAGGGGGGTTAAGGGGGCGCTTGCCCCCTAGAGGAAAATGTACTTCAGAATATTGAAAATCCAATAGGATTTTTACATTAGTTACAGCAAAATTTGAAACTATTTTTGAAACGTCGCTTATACTTCCCCTCCTTGGAAACCACAACATGGGCGCCCTTGACCACCATCACGGTTTACCCAGTCCTCAAGTTTTCTGAATTTTTAACAAGAGGGATTCAACATATAATTACGGAACAAAAAAAAAAAAACTACGGAATATATTTAAGTTAAGCTAAATACAACTGCACAACAAACATGACTGAGTGGTTGGCTTTTGCGCTTCTATCGGGAAATCCGGGATTCAACCCAGCATTCGACCATTCTGACAAAGCCTTCCTTCATTCCATCTGAGAATGTAGAAATAGTGCGTGTACTGGCCGACTAGAAGTGTAGGAGTTGACCGACTTCCTTTCTTATTGTTTTTAAATAGTTATTATTACTAATTACCAGCAGTGACGGTTTTGCGAAGGTTAGAGGATCGGTCTTTCGGACTGAAGCCTGTTCTCCAAAGTTGTGGAATGTCTAAAACGAACGAAATATCTATTAGTTATGCCTTTACTCATAAACTTTAAGCTCCCGTCAAATAAAAATTACGAATGTTTAGAAAAACTAAACATTAGTAGTAAGAAAACCCCTCCCAAAACACTTTTTTAAATTCGCCACTGATTCTCAGTATAAAATGATCTTACGGTTGTATCCGGAAGATTATTGCTAAACATATAAACGAAACGAAATATTAGTTATGCCTGTACTCATAAACTTCAAGCACCTCCCAAATAAAATTAGGACTTTTTAGAAAACGAAACAATCAGAGAAACCCCTCCCAAAGTACTTTTCTAAATCCGCTATTGGTTATTTGTATAAATTGGTATTCAAGGTTGTATCTGGAAAATTATTGCTAAATCATTGCACAACTACAGTATAACAGAAATGTGCAAATACGGTTTGACGGACATATGGAAAAACGTATGCTTTGACGGATATATAGAAAAACGTAAGTTTAACTTTCGTGCTAGAAGCTGGAGTACTAAGCTCTTAGAAATGAAACACGGATGACAAACTAAAATGATCTAGAGAAGGAAAAAAATGTCGATAACTCAAAAGTTAAAATAAAGTTAAATAACCTGTAAAATTGCCCTCAAATACTACATTCTTCATGTTAGCTTTAATTCGTAAAATATGTGCTCCATCCATCTTGATGGTGAATTACAGAGCTAAATATGGCATTCAGGTCGTGGAAATCTTATCTAACTATAGAATATACTATAAGAAAGCTATTTGGATAGAAAAATCATGAAAATGAAAAAACCCAAAATTTCCAAAATTCTCGGTTTTTTCCAAAAAAGCCGGCTTTTTATGTGAAAAAAACCATCGATTCAAAAAAGCCGGCTTTTTTGCATCTCTAATGAATTCTGAATTCTGAATGATTTCTGGTTTCTGAATGATGATTCTGAATTCTGAAAAATTCTGAATGATGATACAGAATTTTGTTTTTGGGTAATGAGTTATTTTAATATTTTGATATTCTGTAGACAGCAGTTTAATGGAGGCATCTCTTGTGATACTCTATAGACAGCAGTTTAATGGAAGTATCTCTTGTGATACTCTGTAGACAGTAGTTTAATGGAAGTATCTCTTGTGATACTCTGTAGACAGCAGTTTAATGGAGGTATCTCTTGCAAGGTTTGTGTTTACAGTAATTCCACTTCGCTTATGTGAAAGTTGTGTGAAAGTGAAGGAAGAGACATATCCTCTGCAAGGATTCATACTGGGTACATACTTTCAGGTTGTGTTGCTTCTGGGGATGATAGAACATCAGAATATCATTCGTTCTATCATCTTTACTAAGTTAGGAATCTACTGTTAATACAGGACAGTGAAGAAGTTTTGCATTTGCATAAATTATAAATTACTTCTGATGCTTTATATGATTTTGTATATGCACGAGGGGCGCCTATCAGGGGGTTTATGGCACAGGTGCGCTATTGTTATTTTAGGGGGAGATGTGAAGTAATGGAGCTTGTGTAGATGATTGTACTTTTGCAAGAGAAGTATGGGGGATTGGGCATTACGTCAGATCAGTCAGTGTCAGGAAAGAAATTACTGCCTCCCCCCGAAAAAAAAATAAATTTGCATTTTTAAGATTTCTCAGCATACTTGATCGGAGTGACACTCTCAGACTCTCTTTTATTGTCGGGGAGGGGGCAGTACGTACATGTGAGTAGGCCCTCTAGAAAGTAACTTCCCAGTGGGCCTCGGGATTGCAGTACGGTCCTTCCCGATGTTACGACTGGATGGGCGAAAAAGGAACGGCCAGCCAACGCAGATCCTCCCTTGGATATGTTGCTTTTCGACTAAGCGTACTTTTACGTAAACGGAAAAGTAGACAAACAAAATCATCGCTTTTGGAGTAACAGCAACCCATATTGGATGATGCACCAGGATTGTAACAGAAGAGTTACGGTCTGGTATATGGTATTTTTGGCATGAGAATCATCGGTCCATTCTTTATCTACGGCAAGCTGAGTAACAACCAGCACCTGCAGCTACTGGATGAGAAGATCATGCCATTAGTTTTGCTGGGCTCGCACTGAACGTCTCTTCTAGCAGGAATGAGACCTTTCCAGTTGCGAACATGGTATGCGGAATTATCTGCATCTACGGTTTCTTAGGAAGGGATCAGACTGGTGAAGTAGTCATCATGCTCTCTGGATTTCACGCAACAGGACTTCTATCTGTGAGGTCACCTAACTTAAACAATTGGTGTACTCGTCAAGATCCGAAATTTACAGCATTTTGTGCTGCGAATGGTGGATACGTATGTTGGGAGGTGAGTCCAGAGACATTGCTAGCCACCGTGTATGAGGAATAGAAGAGGTGTACGATACACAGAATTATTGCAGAGGGTGATCATTTCAAGTATGTATTGTGTGGGACCAACAAAAAACACACGCCATAATTAGTGAACGATTAGTTATAAGGCAAAATGGTCAGAGATTTGCACTCCTGCAAAAAGACTACATATAAAACATGTCTGACGTGTCGAGTTTCGTATTTTTTTAAGATGGCGGACTTAAACAGTGGTATTTAAGATGGTGACTTCAACATAACAGATATAGTGGTCACCTGTATTTCTGAAGTTCCCTAACCTAACAGTCTTTCCTGTATTAGGCCTATGATCTGACTTTCGACTCACACTGTGCAAATTATACTTTTTATGTGGATGTTGCAGGTGGTAAAATTTGGAGGCAATTTTCTCGGAAGTAGTTTGCTGAAAATCAACTCAACTTTGATAGTAGATTAAGCACTAATTGATAACTTATGTTTTATGTTCACTTTGATCTCATTTGTCAGTAAGTTTAACGTCGATTTTCTCAAAAACGCGCTGATAAAAACGTTTAACTTTTTGGATCTGATAGATGAGAGCTAATTGATTCTTCGGTACTTCGTTGGCATCTCTTGAGGTTCCTGTGAATATTAGAAAGAAGATTAAATCTTTGAGTTCTGTATAGATAGCAGGGGCGGATCCAGGACCGACTTCTGGGGGGGGCGGTAGGTGTGTCATAATGCTACTTCTAAGGGCTCCAATCTCTGGGATAGATTTTATTTATATATATAAAATAAGAAAGTTTCCTCTTCTGGGGGGGCGATCGCCCCCCCCCTGGATCCGCCCCTGATAGATAGTAGCTTATAGCAAAATAGCTTTCATTTTATCCCCTGGAAATTATAACTATGGTGCCGGGAATTCCAGGATTGTCTAATATTGGAAACACAGAGTACCGATGGATTTTGCATCACCATCGTTGCAACATAGCAACCATAACAGGAATCAATGAAGATCTCATAGAATGATTTGGTACATATTGTGTGCTATTTCTAATTCTTACTGCATGAATGTTTCTACTTTTGATGCGTGCATGAATCGGTAAAGTTGTATATTGTCTCGTTTCTATAGTACTACATACCTGTTATGTTTCATAAGGTTCGTATTGAATGTGAAAAAGTTACAGCATACAAGATGTTATATTACCTATTGGACAGCGGCTATATTAAAGGAAGAGTTAGAGGATACACATAAATGTTTAAGAACATTCCGATAAGCTTATGCACAAGAATGATCGAGAGAGAACAACTTCGAAGATACCCTTCATCTAACAGAGCTCGTTGTTCCTGAAAGAACAAACAACTGCGAAGAAACAAAGGATAAGAACTGTGTCCTCTGAAATTCTCGTATTTGTAAAGAACCACATGTTGATTAGCAAGATGACAATGATACTTCAAGCACAACAACTGATTGTTCAGAGAATAATACAGCTGCTGCTTTTGAGAAAATATCCTCTTACAAGTTAGAGCGAGGTAATTTGTGTAAGAACGAACTTAGATACCCTAGTAGCAAGAAAGGTTTCGGCCAGTTGGCGCGTGCTTGCTTTTGGCTTTCTACGCTTGCACTTGAAACGCATGCTTTCACACAATCTGCCTTTTGTTGTATTTGCAAACGATGCTTTAGATCCTTCGCAGAGCGTCAGACGATCACTGACCGTTCATTGGCTATTCACTTAACTTGTAAAACGCTTGCTTCAAGCTTGGATGGAACACTAAATGCAAGGTTGCCCCCATGTAACTTAGTTACTGGAATCCAGCTTGCGGCATGCTTGCACGTTTTCCTATCAAGATGGATGCAAACTTTGGCGACTTGCAATTCAAGCTTACAGCAAGTGATTTACAAGTTGTCTCTGCTACTAGAGTTAGGTTTATGTTGAATTATTAAAATATTAATTTTATGATTGAAATATTAGTGTCTGTGTTTGAAACTTTTTTTTTTCAACTAAGAGATTTCCTTTTCTTGAGACTAAGGAACAATATCCATAACGATTATTTTCCTTCTTTCGATGTTGCCTAACATAATTCCCGTGATTATAAAAATGTAAAGCAATAATTTCATCATAAAATACTTTTTTTTTGGTCACATTATGTTTCTGACACGTTCCTATGGTACTTCAACAAATAGAGAAGTCCTGTACTGGATTTTGGTTCGACTAGATTTGCGATTCGGATCACTGTGCTTGGACGCCGAAAGTATCCGTGTGTCTCTCCTCCTTTCAAAGTTTGCTTGAATCCTTCGGATCTGGACAGTTTTGCTTCGATTATATCTGACAACCAAACATACAGACCTTAAATCCCTTTGAATCCAAAGTTATACATTGGTCTACTATTTGCAGTATATGAATAATATAAAAATTGAACCTGTTCCTCGGATGCTGAATCCGTATTAAAATCAGATTCGCGCTACCTCCTACAATTATCACTAGTTGGGAATCAATACGGAAACCGGAAATTAAACTAGCAGTTTATTACTTACAGTTTCAGTTGAAGAATGAAAAATAAAAGACATTCTTGGGGTCCTAAATCGATAAAAAAAAAAGAAGATTGTTCCGTCCTTTTTTGGTCTATAAAGATCCAAATTGAAACAGGAAGTAGTATTCATTTCTACCAATTTCAGTTTTATTAGAGAAATAAGTGTGAAGATCTAATATACGTGTCTTTCTGGGAGACTGAATCGATTTTAAAAAGACACTAGTTATGGGCGGACAGACAGACATAGTCATTCTATAAGGATTTCCATACTTACGCGTAGTATGATTTGGAAGTTGAAAAACTGAATTTTGGATTTTAGAATTTACTGATTTAAGAACAAATAACCTAAAATACTAAATATATTTTCAACTCAAACTTATTACTCTTCAATGCTGATGAAAAATATATTGAAATTCCTATTTACGTTGGGGCCGCGGTGGCTCAGTGGTAGAGCGTTCACCTCTGGTGCTAGGGGTCCCGGGTTCGATCCCAGCCCCCGCCAAGTGAACTTTGTGGTGGACAAATACCGTGTATGGGGGTTTACTCGGGGTTCTCCCGTTTCCTCCCACTTTCTTCATTCCACCATTTTCATTCATTACTCATCATCACCGTCTCCTTTAGCCTAGCCGGCATAACCGTGGGACGTAATACTCAAAGATTTCATTTCATTTTTCCTATTTACGTTTGAGTATTATTTAATATAATATTTGTTTCTTTCAGTTCCGTACCAACTACTAAAGGAAACCACAAACATCATGGAGGATGAAGACTTCTTCAACCTGACTTTTGTGATGATTGGATTCGTGAGTTTGGTCACCAACTCAGCACTCATAGCAGCGATCAAAATCAACAAACAACTTCGAACTATCACAAACATTATAATTTTAAATTTAGCTGTGGCCAATCTTTTTTTCATTCTACAGATAGTCTTTTATTTCATATGGATTGAGACAAGTGAGTGGCCGATGGGCATGTTTGGCTGTATTTTGGATAATGTTGCTTACGGAATCAACATGATAGCCTCCAGCGTTTTTATTACGGTGCTAAGTTTAGACATGATCATAAATAGTAAATGGAAAAATCGTTTCCGCTACATGCAAGAAGAACATTTTCCACTTTATATAACTGTCGGTGGCTGGCTAACAAGTGCTGTCTTCATTGCGCCATACACGGCATCCTCTGAAATAAATGTAAAAGATGACTATTGTGATATTCTATGGGAAGGTTATGGAGTTTATACTTTTCTTTTAGGGTTTGTGGTGCCTTTATCTCTAACAATGGGACTTTTTATGATGTACATTATTGGTAAAATTAAATCAAATCACTCAGATTTTGACGATGGAACTCGAAAATCGAGTACTTTATGCCTGTTTATTATTGGTTCTTATTTCTTATGTAAGTTGCCATTGTTTATTTTAGACATTGTTGAAGATATTCCAAGTTACGTAAATTATGTTCTCGTATGGAACATGCCGTTAAGAGCAGACTTTGCTTGTTATGTTGTATTTTATTCTCATGTGGCTGTGATCCCACTGATTTGTTTGTTCTATGACAAAACCTTTCTGGCAAGTCTGCGTAGAAGACAATCTCGCCGTGCAATTATTGAGAGCTTGAATAAAGTGTAAACAAATACTGATGGCGCACTGGTTGAATTATTTCTTCTTATTCGTTAATGTGTTTAATGTGTTCTTTATAATTTAAGAATAAAAGAATTCTTGTAGGTGCAAAGAAATGTATTAGTTTGGAATCTATCACTAATTTCTTATGATTTAAAAATAAATGTGTAAGTTTGAGCGAGGCTGCCATGTACGTGGTTCAAGAAAAGTAATCAGTCTATTTTTACCTAACATTACCATATTCTTTAAAGTTTGATTATACACTAAGCTTAAAATGTAAATTATTTTTATTTTCACCGTGCTATAATAATTTTGATTCTTTCTAGAGCTGAAAGTTCAAACAGCGCTGTATAATGTTTAGTTATAGCGTGGGCTCGGAGATGTGTGAAAAAGTAAAGTAGAAAGATTGTTCTCTGTTAGCAATGAAATACAATAGAGAATCTCTTTCATGTATTGGTGACTTGACACTGGCAGACACAATTTACTTTAATTGTCAACTTACTACGCATCACAGAGATATAACTCTTCGAAACTATTCTCATCCGTACAGGAAAAAAATAGCATCGGCACTGACGTCATTTTCAACCCATAATCACTCAGTTCGACCTGCACAATCATTGCACATAATGCTACTACAATTACGTAATTGAACCATGAGTAAATTTCGATATTTTTTTCTTGTATGGTTCTATAAAGTTGAGTCGTTTGTTTCTTCAGTGTCACATTCTTCACATTTAAAGCTACCAGTAACAGGTTTAATCTACAAACGTAAAAGAAAAACGCTCTTTTCCTGAGCCCATCCGTTTCTTAGTTATTACATAATGATATGCCAGGAAGGAAACAAAACACAGAAAGGTAAATATTTAAATCACGGTTAGACAGTGACCTATAAATGTAAGGTGAGTTATACATATGAGGCGCCTAGTATGAAAATCCGCCACATCCATTTCGCTTAGTTTGGAGTTATCTCGCCAAACATGCAGTGAAGCTCAATATACGAGCGTACAGTCCCATATTTGAACTGTTTTTTTAGTATGAAATATTAAACTATTAAATAAAATTCTGTTTCCATGGAATTCCTTTAGACCAAACATATAACAAGCGATATATAACTCAATTTTGGTTAAAAAAAAAAAAAAAAAAAAAAAAAGGATTTCGCTGGTTTTGATACTAGGCGCCTCATATATACAATACTTCATCTTTAAACCTTATTACAATAAAATTTCATATTTTTCATATTTTGGATCTTTCATTTTCAAATTTTCTTAATTTTCTTCACGTTTTGTCTCTCTCTATTTATCATGTTTATGATTATATACTTTAATATAAGAGTAAATTCTCTTCTATAAGACATGGGCACATTGAGGTACTCCTCTCGTTTTTTAGAAGTACATTGGCCCATTCCTTAAATTTGGGAATTATAAAAAAATGGTAATGTTCTCTAGGACATAAATAGAGTCTTCCAAAAGTCCTTCAAAAAAGTAAAAAGCTGTAACTTTGAAAGTACTACTTACAATTTTGTATTTTGTTTGTCATTTTTAGTGGAAATGTCAAAATTTTGTAGGCAACAATGAGCGGAGGTAAACGTTGACGTTATAACCGCAAATCATGTGACAAAAATGGCGTCTACTCAAGATAAAGTGCAGTGTGTGGCGTGGTTTTGCCAGTTAAAATCTAATGTTTTGGTGAGAAGAAAATTCCGACAAAATATGAAATCGTGTTTTTTGGCGTTGTTAGCATCTTATAAATATAGCTATAACACTCATATTAGTTTTCGCCTTTTTCCAAAGGTTTACACATCTCTCTCTCTCTCTCTCTCTCTCTCTCTCTGTCTGTCACTCATTTGGTGCATTTATCCCAGCTTTGCTACGGCAAATCACGATTTCATCCGTACCTGTGTTCTTGTAAACCGAAGCTGGGAAGAACGGTAGACAAAACATAGATACCGTAAAAATGGAAAAGTGTGCAAATGGTTAAATTAAGGACAAATGTTAACAAACCAAAATTATCTTGCGGTAGAAATCACAAAACCTGGTTAAAATGCGTAGAAAATGTAATGATACTGAATGTAATTCATACAACTTAAAAGAACATCAAAAAATTACAAATGAACAAGCAACTTTTGCTGTTTGTGTTTACGGCTGTCCGCTAACCTCATTTTATTTCTACCTTACTTTATTTATTTATATATTTCTCTTTTCTTTTCTTTTTTTTTTTAAATAAAGGTGGCTGTGTGGCACAATTGATGAATTAAGATTTCACTTACAATAATCTTCGACCGGTCGGTTGGTTCGCTGCTGATGCCGC
This sequence comes from Thermobia domestica, assembly GCF_964235325.1. NCBI lineage: Eukaryota > Metazoa > Arthropoda > Insecta > Zygentoma > Lepismatidae > Thermobia > Thermobia domestica. Next base: position 94,705,355 of record NC_137466.1, read on the forward strand.
TTGGGTGTTGGCGTCGAATCCAAACTGGATGCAAAAGAGGGTCCACAGAAGAGTTCCTGTACCAGAGCCGGGATAGTTTTAGGAGTATGTCGGGTAGTCCCAAGAGTCCGCTATAATCTCCTACTGGTAATACTTAACGATTGTCCACTGCGGCGTAATTCTTTTTACGATTTAACAACCTGGAACCCACTTGTCACGTGAAACTAAAAATTCTAATACATTGGAAACACTTAACTTAAGATTGCTTTTAATGCTAACCCAAAAACGAGGGAAGCGCGCGAATTAGCTTAAAGTAGCACACGAGCAGGCCGTGACCCTGCTCGGGTCGAGCGTCTTCACAGGCATTAACACGACTGGATTTTCCCTTGGCTAAACACCAGCTTACATATTACTAGTTTTTCTTCAGGAGCAGAGGCATTGCAGTTGCAGTTGCAGTTGGATCATGACAATTCGATCGAGTGTGAGTATCTGGCTAGAAGCCCATGCCTCGTATAGGAGATGAGAATCCATATGAAGTATCTGCATGTGAGTTGAAATCCAAATCAGCCACTGTCCCTGATTTCCAGGGAATATACGTTCTGGTAGAAGTCTTGAAGAGATCCTACGAAGATGTCATCTGGCCGTTGCTGGATAGAGAGTATGGGTGCTGAGAGCTAGGAAGAATCCTGGTTGGTAGATACGGTATCCAATGAGGCGGTCTGGAGTGGCCCTCATAAGGGTGTGGTCCTGTACATGTGGAAAGGTCTTGATTAATTGAAGAATTCAGCAATCATGTCAATGAAGATTGACAGCTTACTGAACAGGTCTTTTTCTTCTTTGAGTTTCGGCACATACTTCTTGAGAAGAGGGAGTAATCGGAAGAGATCAAAGTCTTTCAGTAATTGAAGAAGGTCCTTAAAGGAATTTGCAGTATTGTCTTCTGGTGCTGAAGGGGATGAATCTTTCTTCGGAAGAGGAGGCCATGAGGTCCGGTCGTCTGTGCTGGAAAAAGTCTTGGTAGGTTTCGTGGTGGATTGGTTCTTGGGAGTCTCCTTTATTTAAGATGAACTGGTCTTGTTAGTTTTCCCCTGGAGAAGGCGTTGAATTTTAGGAAATTCTGATTTGACCAATGAGCACTCAAGTACCACAGTGCGTCGGTGAAAAAGCAACGGTCCGGAAAGTTAGGAAGAAGAAAACAGCCACCAAACATGTTATTATCACGTGAACAGAGTCCCTGTTTCCCGACCATATATGGCCGTAAAATCGAAGTGAAGCTCACCAACACAAATGCACAAAATACCAAATCGATGAAGAAGGCTTCGAGATTGTTCCTCTATATACGAGGCTTGGTTAATAAAGTTTGAAATTTAAAAAAATGACCTTAGGTTCGGTGGCAAATATCAGAAACCACCACCTGCAGATTCAAGTGTCAAGAGATGGTACAATAAGATCCTGGCTACCGGAAGTATCTTGGACTTGCCTCGTAGCGGAAGGCCAACAACAAGTGTTGATGTGATTTAGTCCGTGCAGGAAAACGTGTTGCGAAGTCCAAAGAAATCGTTGAAACGCAGATCCTTGGAGCTGCGAGTGCCAATGACAACGCTACACAATATCGTTCGTAAGAAAATGAAGAGCATAAAAGTTGAAACTTGTATAGAAATTGACGGAAGAAGACTGTGACATAAGAAGTGAGTTTTGTTAAACAATGCTTGCACGGCTGAACAGTGATGCAGGACTTCTTTCAAAGTTACTGTTCTCAGATGAATCCACGTTTCATGTGTCTGGTAAGGTAAACCGACACAATTGTAGAATCTGGGGAATTGAGAATCTACAAGAGTTTGAGCCACATATTCGTGATTCTCCAAAGTTAAATGTGTGGTGTTCCTTTTCAATGGGCGTCGAAATGTCATTCTTGGATTCCTGAAAAGACTTCAGCAATGTTTGGACTTAAATGGTGCTCAGCTGGAGGTTTAGCGTTGAAATAAATGCTTGGAAACAAAATTTCAGACTTTCTTACAAGTCCACTCAAAGTTTTGTACAAATACAATAAATGGTTACAAAGTTACAACTTTTTACTTTTTTGCAGGACTTTTGGAAAATCCTGTAAATACCACTATAAATTTGAGTGGTTCTGCTTATTTCCTTCCGTGGGTAAAAACTTGTTAAATATTAGTATGACCACTTCTGCCGCGTGGTCGGTTATTGATCGAATTCATCTTCTTTGATGAGTCTTTGATACGTTATGAGGTTACATAGTTGACTACAAGGGTCTACTCTCTTTCATAAGACACACGTACATTAAATGTCCTTCTCTTCAACTATGGGAGAGTTACATGGAAAAGAATGGAAGTGATGATGCAGTAGACTAAAGATCATTTACCCCTTAATTCGGAAATTGCCAAGTAAAGAAAAATTTGGTAAATGTTCTTTAGGACCCAAATATACATTTCTGTAAATTTGATCAGTTGTACTTGTCCTCTCTTATGTTCAAAATTATGAACGTACTTAACACTTCTTACCACGTCCTACATCTTCTTTGATGAGGTATTATCATGTTATGTTGTTATCTGGTTGAATACAAGAGTCTATTCTCCTTTATAGGACATGGATACATTCACGCACCCTTCTTAAAATTTCGTATGATACATAGGACAACCTCTTCAATTTAGGAATTGTCAAAAAATAAAATTTAGTAAATGTTCTGTAGAACCCAATATACCGCTATAACTTTGGTTGCTCCTGCTTATCCTCTTCTATGAGTAAAGAAAAGACAAACATGACCCTAGTAGCAAGAAAGCTTTCTTCAAGTTGTCGCGTGCTTGGCTTTTGAATTTCTAGCCTTGCACTTGAATCACATAGTTTCATACAATCTGCCTATTGTTGTGCTTGCAAGCGATGCTTTAGGCCCTTCGAAGAGCCTTACAGCATCAGTGGCCGTTCATTGACTATTGACTTGCCTTGATTTGTAAAACGCTTGTGCCAAGCTTGAATGGAACACTGAATGCAAAGTTGCCCCCATGTAATTTTGTTACTGGAATCCAGCTTGCGGCATGCTTCGATGTTTTCCAATCAAGCTGGACGCAAGGTTGGCCGACTTGCAATTTAAACTTACAGCAAGCGGTTTGCACATTGTCTCTGCTACTAGGGGAATATTGACACGTGTTTGCCAGGTGGTTGGTTGTTGACCTAATTCATCTTGTTTGATGAGGATTTAACACCTTATATGATTATGTAGAGGTGTTTATTTTCTTTTATAGAAGGTAAATACGTTGACGCACTTCCCTTAGTTTTGGGAGCGGTACATTGCCCTACCTTTAAATTTAGGAATTGTGAAAAAAGCAAAATTTGATAAATGTTATCTAGGACTCATATGTATATATATATATATATTTGTAAAAATGTATAGCTTACACACTTTTATAGGTAAAAAAATTCAAAAGTTCAAAATTTTCGAGATTTTTGACCTACTATATTATCTATGATGAGACTTTAGTGTAATATATGCTTATATAGATGAGCACAGGGTGTCAATTCTCTTGCACAGGACCTCAATACAATGATGCTTTCTTTCAACATTTGAGAGGGGAACATAGGACCATCCTTTAAATTTGAGAATTGGCAAAAAAATAAATAAATAAAATATGGTAAATGTTCTCTAAAACTCGAATATATAATTTTATAAATTTGGGTATTCCTACTTATCCCCTTCTATGAATTAAGAAAATTGTTAAAATATTTATATTACCACGTGGTCGGTTATTGACCTAACTTATTTTCTTAGATGAGGTTGTATAACCACATACAGTTTAGTCAGAATACTAGATACCATTTAATTACACAGATATTATTGTCACTATAGATGTTCGTTAAATCTTACTGAAATATAATTACTGTGGTATTAGATACAAAATAAATTAAAAAGGAAGAGTGAAAAAATTTCCGTATGTGACATACATCTACTTGACATCCACCAGAGGGCAAACAAAGGAGCAAGTGTGAAAAGTAAGTGCATCATGAATATATGAGAAATAAAGAAAAGAATGGAGGTGAGGATGCAGTAAACTAAACTGTCATTTGCATCTTCTGTGACGACGCCTAAAATTCCAACTCTCTTCTTCTTCTTATTATTATTATTATTATTATTAACATACACACTTTATTCTCAAAGTCAGTGAGGGGGCAAAGCAATTGGTGATCAAGGACAAGGTTCTTTCAAGAAAAACATGTACTGCAAATGAACAGTCCAGCGTCTATTGGCCAGCTGCAAAGGAAATACGTTTCTTTGTTTCTTGTTGCTACGCTTCTGGAAATAAAATCCGCATTATGAAAGACTATAGTCATACTGGATCGTTACAACATTCCATTAAATGGAGGCATCCTCTAGAACTAAAAAAAATCGCTATTGCGAAACATTGAACGTCGAAAACATTTATCCACAAAGTGAGGGCAATTGATTCCCATTTCTCTTCGTATAATCTTAAAGAGTGTTTTTACAACCTGAGACGGGAATTCTCAAGTTCATGGTGTTTTATTATGGGAGAATGGGAAAACGCAGAGAACTCAACTAATGGAAGACTTGGGATGCGTAGATGTCATATTTTAATGAGTTCCGAGCCAACACAATTGAATATAAATATACAAATAAAAAATATACTTAATTTCTTCTCATGTACAGGAACAAAGAGGAAAATATAGTTTTTAAAAAGAGAATTCTAATTGCTATAAAACTTCAATATTGATTGTCCATTAACTCATTTTGTCAATTAACATGGCATAACATACCGCCCTAAATCTTTTAGTTTTTTTTAAAGTTTTTTGTCTTTTCTATTTTTCTCGCTCCTTTTTTTTAAATATTAATAATAGGCAATGAATTTTATTTCAATTTTCTGTGACATATATAACATAATTGTCTACACAACAGAAAAACTTTATTCTAGTGAATTTGTCCATAAAATATCGGAGGCAATTTGTGTATCCTTCATGACAATAAAGAGCAATTTCCTGTGTAAAGTATTATCTGTTTATTGTCACTCATAAAATGTTTTCTGCTCAAGAATAAATGCATAGAATATTTCTTTGGTGGTTCGTCGATAAGATGAGGAGAAAATAATTCCGAGAGAGCTAACCGTTCCCTAATTTGTCAGTCCCTTCCTGTCCATGAGGATACCTGCTTAATTTCTTGGAAGAGGGAAGCGTGTGGAAGGACAGATAATTCTTTTGGTCTGACAGTAACTTTTTTGTATGCTGAAAAGGATAATTTTATACTGCTTAACCTACAATGCGATACAACATATCTGGAGGCAGGAGTAATCACGGGGGATATTTGTCCTCCTTTGCTCCTTCTAGTGTCGTCACTGCTTCTCGTCCAATACGGTTCTAATGAGAAAAGTGATCTCATAGAGCCTTTCTGTTTCAAGTGTGCCCTCGGAAAATATGTAAAACATACTTCTGCGTCACTCCCAACGCCTGTTACGGAGGAAACCTTCCCTTTGTTTTAGAGAAAGAAGTGAATCACCAAGGCGTGTTGCCAATTTGTCATTCAGTCGTTTATACTTCCCGCGCCGAGTCGTGAAGCTTGGGCTCTAAACCAATCATAGAAATAATTTGCTTGAGCTCAATCACATCGGAAAACTTCGGTACAATTCGTGGAGCCGCTTCCCGAGCGCACACTTGGGAAAACGTCAAACAGCTGAAATTCACCAATACGTTGCCAAATTTTGAAGACATAGTAAACGAGTATATGAAAAGAGCATTTAAAAATTACCAATAAAAACACTGCACAATAATAACAACTGTAACAACTATTCTAAAATGGTAACAATAGCACAAATAGTAACAATGAAAACATAACGCAACAAAAAAGAATTAACAAAACGGAACTTGGCGTCAATCCGACAACACTGTACTCTCGGAAGATGTTTTCCGTGCAGCGCGAGAGAAGACACTGACAAAATTGGATGGGTGGGGGTTGACAACCGAAACACACCCTCGCGTTTTATTGGGTGGTGAAATCGGTATCTAGGTCAAGCTTCACGACTAGGCGCGAGTACTATAGTATTGGTGAGTGAAGATCATAAGCTACTTAGAATGGCTAAGAAGAAAGTTCACAGCGAAGCCACTTGAAATAATTCGGAATATTGCAATGTGACAACTCTTCTGCATCCAACTATTGAAGGACCGCGGCCAAAACAACTTGTCCCGCCTCTTTCGAGGGAGGTACAGGACAACACACATTGACAGAGGCGCCAGCAGAGTCACACTTGAAATAGAGAGACTCTAGTAACGGAGTAACGCTGCATTACACATTAAAATGACGTTGACAAAAATGGCATCGAAAGCGATAACATAATTTACTAGTACACTATTTCGCAGTAATGAGCACTTTATTAGAAGTTACGAGTTAATTGAAAGCGTAGATATGTTTCTATATTATTAAATTTTGTTCAAGTAAACGTCTGAAGAGAGAGAATCTTGATGTGGTTCATTGTCTACTTATATCATATAGACGAGCTCACATGGTTCACGTGCCACATATGTTCATTGGTTACAACCACGTGATTGTTCTCACTTTTGGCATAGCTATTAGAAAAAAGACACAAGGGGAGGGGAGTGCAATGGTAAACACGTGACGTTGCAGCATATTCACCTTGTGAATGATAAATTGATCATTTGCTCTGATGTCTTGTTCGATTAAATTATCAATCGAGGTTGATAGTTAATGACTTATGAACACGGAAGACAAACAGAACAAAGGCGCTTTCATGTTCACGGAAGTTGTACAGTAGAATCAGCAGCAAAAGCGCATAGTCGATCTAGACCTAATAAATTCTTGAGTACAAATTCGAATCAGTTTACTTTGCAATAGAGATAATTGTAGTTTACGAAAAATCGAGGAAGACTCTTCTCTTTTTGTGGACCTAAATATTGATGTTGTACGACAACTACGCCACCTATTAAGTTGAAACTTACATCCTCATCAAGCTTTCATTATGAGTACCAATCGACAATACACAGTATGATTAATGTGACATACCTAATCTAATCTAACCTAACTGCTAGTTTAGCAGAATAGATCATTTTTCAATGTGAAAGTTATCTTGAAAGCACCTCTTGTGTCACCGAAGCGTTAACATAGTTTACTAGTAAACTATTTCGCAGTAATGGATACTTTATTAGAACTAACAATTAAATGAAAGTATGGTTATGTTTCTACGTTGCTACATTTTGTCCAAGTAAAAGTCAGAAAAGAGAATGTTATTTGTGATAAATTTGACAAAGTGTAAATTTGTATATAGACTTGATGTGGGTCATTGTCTACTTATAGTCTATCATATAGACGAGCTCACATGGTACGCGTGCCACATATGTTCATTGGTTACAACTAGTGATGGGTAAATTCCCGGGAACACATTTTTCGGTAATATTCCCTGGGAAAACTCTCAGGAAGATTCCCAAAAATGGAAATATTCCGGGAATTTATGTACAAATACAAGGAAAATTGAATTCTGTTACTATATTATCATTTCAAAGGTAAATTCGTATCTTATCACCATATATTATTACTGTTATGTCTAGAGGATTCTTTAAAATGTATATTCTGAACGGTGTTATGTTATTTTATTAATGTTTTATTATATTTAGAGAGTACGCATAAATGAATATTACTTAAAATATGTTCTATGCAAGTAAATATGTGGAAAAAATGGTATAGTAAGTCCGCATACTTTTACGCCGCTAAACAGTTTAAATTTATAGCTATGTAAGTGTTTTTTCTAAACTTGACTCTACGACTGTAGGATGGGTAACTGTCAGAAGACACATGTCTCAACATGCCTCAGAAGACACATTTGCGCATATTTATGTTCACAATATTTGCAAGATACTGACCTAGTTTTATAATTTAGCACGTAACATTGCCACTATTTCTCGAAATTCCATGCGTTAATTCACATGTAAAGGAAGTTCGAGCACCTTTTCAGAAATTCAAGTCAGAGACAGGAGACAGACCGACGTCTATTACTAACGCTGGTTCGGGATGTAAGCAGTTCATCTCTATTTCTACATAATTTCTACATTACTTTACAAACTGGTTCCTTTTCAAGTTAATTAGTACTTTGCTACTTTTTAGTGAAAATGGAAATGGAACTTAAAATATCATATTATTAGTTATATAAAGTACCATCAACGAATTTTTTTTTTAATCTCCAAATTATTTAAAGCCTAGAAGTAAATAATAATAAATGAAAAAATAAAGTAATTAGTCATATGGTTCTTATAATTTGGAAGATAATCTAAAGAAATGGAAATAGATTCCTTCCCGGGAATTTATATGCAAGGGAAAAGAACCGGGAATATTCCCATTTTTTATTTTCCTTCTCACCGGGAATATTCCCACTGCCCATCACTAGTTACAACCACGTGTTTGTTCTCTCTTTTGCCATAACTATTAGAATAAAGACACAAGGGGAGGGGAGTTACTAGGCTTATATTTTGTTTTTATTGATGTAGCTTTTTAATTCTAACATGGAAGTCTTGCGTGAGTTTCGTGTATGCTCAAAAGAACTCCGCTTAATTCAAGAACATGATGCAAGAAAGATTCCAGTTGGAATATAGTGTATAATTTTGAATACCTATATGCCCATGCCCACAGCAACTGGAGAAGAGAGAAAGAAAGAGAGAGAGAGAGAGAGAGAGTAAGCTATTGCAAACTACGCAGAAGGTCGCTTGTTCTTGAAGGTCACCTGGTTTTTAGTCCCTTTGCATTTTTTTTAAATGTCTTCCTGTATTGATATACTACTACGGTTAGTCTTTTGTTATAATAGTGTTCATCTATTATTTTAGCCTAGAAAACAATATAGCAGTGGAAAATACATACTGTATAGGTAAGTAAATTACACAACGTATTTATTTCAAATTATCATGCTGATATAGTTTGTAATTATCGTGTAATCATCTGAAAGCAAGGACACGGAACGAGTTTCCGCGTAAATTGCATACTGAAAAAATATGAATGAATAAATAAAAGATATTCCGTTCAAGAGTGCAAAACTTAAATAAAAGGCTGTAAGATAAATCAGAATGGACCGTATCTGAGAGTTGACATCACTGACATGTTAATCTGGTAGAAACGGGTTGATTTAAATATGTACAAGTGAAATATTTATATATCAGAAAGTATTGAAGTATCCATTTGTATGCAATTTTATTGATTCAACAGAGGGATTTTAAAAATGCATTGCTATGCCTTGGGCTACCTTCTTTGGACCAGCGTGTTATGGTTATAAGATAAATCTGTTGTAATAAAAATGGTGAAAAGTAAATGTTCTTTCCTTCAAAAAAATAAAAAAAAAAAAAGTAAAATGAAAATCACCATTTTTCGTGTAACAAAAATGTCTCCCTTTATTTGAGTTCCGTATTCCATTTATTTCGGATTTATCTCAACAATTTCTTATTATTCAGATCTGTAATGGTGCTGTAATTTTGTATTTATAGGATAATACTTATAAATACAAATAACATAGGAACATTTTACAAACTATAGAAAAAAAATATTAAAATTGTAAGTTGTAACACAAGTTTAATGTTTACAATAAAACATAACACTATAATGAAACTAAAAATTTTCTTTTTAAAATATGCTACCACATTAAGCTTTCTACTAAAAGAAAAATGTTTGAGTATAAGATGTAAGGAGCGGTTTGGGAACTGTACTATTAATATATATTAGCTGAACCTTCGCTATTTACACAGACACAGTTCTAACATGAGCGTGAATCTCCTTCCCATATCTCAACTATATTTGTATGTGCAAGTTCCTTTATGGGCACAAGTAAAGGACAGGAAGGACCTCAAAGTGGAGGTCTGCACGGTCCAAAATTTTTTGCCCGGGCCCGGCCCGGATCGTGAATTTACAATGTGAGGCCCAACCCGAGTCCAAAATATGTTTTATCATTTAGACCCGAGCCCGGACCGAGCTCATGTGATAATCAAATGTGCCCGAAATAAGCCCGAATTACAGAAACTTAATAATTAAAGCAAATTTGTATTTTTATTTACAGCAATTAGAGGTTTAATTTTGCAGTTGTACTTTAGAAGTTCTCCACATAGAACGGTGCGATATATATCGTTGTACAGTATTTACAAAGTTAGACCCGGAAAGGCCCGAGAAATATGGTTGTATATTTAAAAATTCACGGCCCGTGCCCGGTCCGGGCCCGAAGTGATATATGCTTTGTAGGCCCGAGCCCGTGTAGAACTCTACCTCAAACGGAGTAAGTTGACTTCAATTTGAGTTTAACATCCCTTTCAGCAGCGAGGCTATATGAGACGGGGCCTACTGATTAACATGGAATCTGAACCACATGAGCTCCAGCCGGAAATCGAACCCGGGTCTCCCACTCAAGGGAGTGAATTGCTAAAGACAAACATATATAGTATTTTAATATATAGAATGTTGGGGTAAGTTTGTGGCAAGGATGGATACGTGATAGTTGATACCAAATGCAAATATTTTTTTCTTATAATTCCATACCCGAGTGCGTCTCATTGTGGTCCACAAGCCTTCGAAGTTGCAACTTGCAACAAGTTTTGTCATTCAGATGAAAGCAAAGCGCCTGAAATGTCCATCAACCCGCTATACATAGCTCCTCCACTGGTTGCCTTTCACAATGGTATCAATCTTAACGTCCTAGTGGCCTAATAGGGTTAAAACGACTCTTAAAATGTAGAATAGAAAAACAAAGACAGGTTTTTGAAAAGTTCAACGAGAACTGGCAAATCTACGCAAAATTTGGAATAGATCAGCGAAAACGGCACGTTTCTAGCACTTGTGGTTTTCTAGATCTCATTGTCGAAAGAATTGGCCACAAACATAAACTTTTCTAGCATTTTAATGTATACAGGGTGGCCCAAAAGTAGGTATACACATCTGCAATGATCAAGCATATCATTCTAGCTTATGGGATTATTTGCTTCGGCTGTTCAGAACTTCAGGTAATTGTAAAAAGACTTTAAGGACAAATAATAAAGAAACTGATAACAATAAGAAATGATATGAAATGCAGTGAGCTGATCAGTACGGGACTGTATACCTACTTTTGGGCCACCCTGTATATTATCTCTCCACATCCCCGAGAGATAATATTGTACCACGTTAACACTGTGCACAAGATTCAATGAATGGAATTGCAAAGTGTTTAGGGGACTACAGAGGATATATAATATTTTCCAAAATATTGAAAAAATATATTAAATTTACATCACGTAACTTTAGAGTTAACAATAAAACAAACACTAAAATCAAAGGTCTCGCAGCCGAATGCGTTAGTGTCACACGTACCTTCCGTGTGTGTGGTCCGAGGTTCATTTTTGATGGAAGCAGTGTTGATATAACACCATAAAGCATTAGTGAAATACTTAAAAACTATTAGACTATGGACTTAGGAATTCAGAAATATTAGAGTCGAGATTGATTGAGTTCTTCATGAACTGAATATGTCATAGTTCATTATTATTATTATTATTATTATTATTATTATTATTATTATTATTATTATTATTATTATTATTATTATTATTATTATTATTTACTATTATTATCGATGAATGGTTAAATGAGCTTCTATCGTTCGACTCGACCAATATTCGTTTGTCTATCTATGCCTTTGTCCGTCTTTCTATTCCAGTATAACTACGCATATTCAATTTCAATGAAGCTTGGTATATATATATATATATATATATATATATATATATATATATATATATATATATATATATATATATATATATATATATATATATATATATATATATATATATGCATATTCCCTTTCCCCAACTTTAGAAATAAGCTAATTGTTTTAGGCTGGAATCGGTGAACAATAGGGTTAAAATGGTATAAATTGCACCTCATATTGCAAGTTTATACATAATCATAATATGATTACGATACAATTTTCCAGTATAACTTTGATTTTTCAAAAGATTCAGTTTTGAAGTATAACGATGCACCTATGCTTTCTTTAAGGCCTCCTAACGAACTCTATTCGTTAAGCAGGTAAAAGAGGGCAGGTTTCTCCGACTTCGAAATTTTCTTATTTAAATATGATAAAATATTTTCACGATAACTCGATTTTGATGCAATATGTATAAAAGATTCCGTTTCACTCTCACTATTTCCAGTTGAAAACTGTCGAGAAAGAAATGTTGAATCATTCCTCTTTCTCCTGTCTTTTTTTAAATGGTCCACAATACCTTTCGTAATACAAAATATTCGATTTTGATGGAATGTATTATTATTCATAAAGATGTTCAATCACCACTTCTTCATGGGTCATGTACTTTCCATTTAAAAAAAAAATACACAATGAGTTTTTCTGTATTGTTCCAATATGATGGACAAAATACAAGGAAGTTCGTTGGAATCGTAATATGGACGCATCTAAGTATAAAATAATACTGTCGATAAAGTGGATGCTTTCAAATATCTACGATCAATATTAACAGACCAAAATCATATTCACGAAGAAATTAAATGGCGATTGAAAGCAGGAAATTCGTGTTATTATTCAGTTCAAAATCCTTCGTCGCTGCAAATTCTGTCGAGGAATTTGAAGCTTAAAATATATGAAACGATAATCATGCCTGTTGTGCTATGATTGCGAAACATGGTCGCGTACTTTAAGAGAAGAACGCAAACAGAAAGTATTTGAGAATAAAATCCTCAGACAATATTCGGACCCAAGAGGAACGAAAATGGAGAGTGGCGGAAACTTCATAACGAGGAACTGTATAAATTATACCGTTTACCAACTTGAATTCCAGTCATTTTAGCTTTGGAAATTCTTGTATACAATAAAAGACAAATTCTGATCAAAGCATATATTAACTAATAAATAATATTGTTATAACGCTTTTACTTACACCACGTATTAATTAATATATGCTTTGTCAGAAATTGTCTTTTATCGTTTACTAAACCTTGTTAGGGTCATTAAATGTAGGAGGCTTAGGTGGACAGGTCATGTAGCCAGAATGGAAAAAAAGTAGGATCAGTTAATTAAAGTTTTAACTGGAAATCCAATCTTAGAACGTCCATTAGGGAGGTCTAAATGCAGATGGAAGAACAATATTCAGATCAATCCAGGGGCGGATCCAGGACCGACTTTTGGGGACGGCGGTGGGTTGTCATACTGCTACTTTTAAGGGCTCCAAACTTTGGGATGGGTTTTATTTATATATGTAAAATAGGAAAGTTTCCTCTTCTGTGTGGCGATTACCCTGATCGCCCCCCTGGATCAGTCTCTGAGAAATAGGAAAGAAAATAGAAAATGAATCCAGTTGGCTAAGGACAGAAGTCAATGGAGAGCTTTTGTGATCGTGGCATTGAACCTCCGGGTTCCATAGGCCATAGAATTAGTTGTGGTCAGTGGCGTATTTAGGGGGGTGGCTTCCGGGCTTAAGCCCCCCCGAAATCACTTAGTATATAAAGTAAATGAAATATCTTGCAGAATTTTAACATTTCCAGGCAAAGCCCCCCCCGAAAGTTAGCAAAGCCCCTCCCGAAACAAAATCGTAAATACGCCACTGGTTGTGGTGTATATACTTGTATGTTCTTTGAAGCTTTTCCACAGTTCCCACTTGTGCAGGTTAAAATTATTCAAGAATGAGGGACAAATTAACCTCCATTGTGCAGTGTGTTCTCTCGATTTAAGAAATACATTCCACAGTAACTTTCTCACACATATATGCACACACACACACAGAAATCCTATCTTGATACAATGCGGTTCGTATTTACATCGAGGATTTTCAATCATTCTCACTGCTTGGAGTTGAAATGAGGGAGTGAACATTATATCTTTGGAGCATAGTGCGTGTATATATGTTGTTTGAAATGTTATTGTCATGGTAAAAATTAGTCAGAGGAAAGTCAGTGAATTACTTCATCATACAAAAAAACATGTAAACAATGTTTCCTTTAAAAGAAAGTAATTTTCGTGAACCATTGCGTATACTTTCTTTCAAGTTTACCAATAGGTTCTATTACTTTTAGTTGGCATCACTCAAAGGTAAGGGTCAAATTTACCGCATCTTTATGATCATATTTCAGTATAACTTGCGTTTTTTAAAAATGATACAAGATAGAGTGTGTTTTCTTGGAACTTTAAGAATGAACTCCTGTTGGTTGTTATTGAAATTCTTGAAGAATAAGCTGATGAAACTCTACAATTTACGAACAAACAGACTTAAAAAAATGTTTCTACAACGTATAGCACCACTTACTGTATTATTATTATTATTATTATTATTATTATTATTATTATTATTATTATTATTATTATTATTATTATTTATTTATTTATTTATTTATTTATTTATTTATTTATTTATTTATTTCCTTATTAAAGTTCTATCCTATACTTTTTGTTTCGATGTGAAGAAAACATCCTTACGTGTTAATGAATGTTTTCTATTCTATTTTGTTGATTGTGGTCCCAACAGTTAAACGGAAACAAGGTGACAGCATGCCAAACATCTCTATAGGGCCACTTCGTTTGAGTATAAACTGGGAACAAACTGAAGTGAAATGTGAAGAAATATATGCCAAGGGCTCGACAGGGATGTGGTAAATGAGCGAACACTATAATTAGTGTTGCCCATGAGACAAGAAGAAAAATAAGGTTTTGTCGCCTCCTCTCTTAAATTTTGTGGAAGATGCGTGTTTGCTTGTTTTAGGGTTCCCAAAGAAGTCTTATCACTTGGGGTAGCCACTTTCATACAGCAACCCGCGTAGTAACTATGGGTATCTGGAGGAACTTAGGGCACTGAAACTATAATTATTTTCAGGTACAGAATGATTATTTTTTATTTCCTGAAATAATATTTTCTATTGTTGAATTGTATTTCTTTTGTAGGTACTGTAATGTTTATTTATGATAAAAGTAGAAAATAACTTGTGCATTCCTTTTTTTCTTTTTTAAGATATGGCACAGGTTTTTAAATTACAGTTACTGCTTCAAACACTAAAAAATGTTGAAACACGTTGACTTAGAATTTACAATCAATTGTAAGTTGAGTGTCATAAAGGCCGACTTTTACCAGAATATCATCTACTTGTTCAGTTGCGAGATGCACCTTGAATATCAAAAGTGGAAAAAATAAACAAAAGAAAAAGAAAAAGAACCGAGTTTTCCACTCAAAAGCGGAAAATATTTTTTTTTAATATGAACTTCAAAATAGCACTAAAAGTAGAAAATAAATAAAGCATTAAAAAGTGGATATTATTATTATTATTATTATTATTATTATTATTATTATTATTATTATTATTATTATTATTATTATTATTATTATTATAAAGTGCTTAAAGCAAAAGATAATTTATTACTTTTTTTTAAAAAAAACGTACCAAGCCAAACACATTCATGTCATTAAATTACCATCAAAATACTTCTATATTAGGCATTAGTTTGACTTGGCACGACTTCAAAAAGAAATTTATTAGATAATAGTAATAAACTAATTTCTGCTTTTTAGCGCTTTATTAATATTATTTTCTTTGTGTATCTAAAAATAGCATGCTACCATCACAATCTATTGGTTTACATAATTATGTCGTTCAGAATAAGAAAAGAAAAGAAGCAGTCGTTTTGTCGAGGCGTTTAATAGTCATGATGAATGATGTAACTTCTATTGATTCGTATTAAATGCTCGTAAGCTTCGTTGCTTGCACACACGTTGGTATGCGATCACCTGATTTTATCCACTTCCCTCCACGTCTATTGTTATTCTTTTCTACGTAACTTACTGTTGGTCCGAAGAAGTTATTGCAGTGTGCCAGCTACAGATTACTTTTACTGTTTTTCTTTTTTAAATTAATTTATAGCAACTATACATTTGGAAGTGATACCAAGTATTTTAACTCCAAAATTGAAATTTTCCAGGAGACAGAGAACTTTCAACTTACATCTTATGTAAATCGCATCAAGAGAATGTTACTCACTAACATCATTAGAAAATAAACTTCATAATTATAGTTTTGGCTGCAACCATAAAATAAATATGAATTTTTCATGAGATACTCGCTGAACCTGTTGTTCATTCACGTATGAGCATGAATCTCCTTGTCATTCCTCACAACATTTGTACATGTCCCTTTAGAAACACTAGTGAAAGATGTCTTGATAAAAAATCGGTAAGGGGTACCATAAAGGAGAGATTTTTTTCGATTATTTTATTCAATATCTCGCACCGTTTGCAAGATCTGAGTTTGCAAGATTGCACCGGTTGGAGTTTCATATTCATGACAATGATCAGTGTTTTATTTCTTCTTGTATGCAATATGTAACAAGCAAGCATATTACACACACAATTAATTATAATGTCAGTGATATGTTGTTCCTTGGGCAAAACACTCCAAACAATAAAGATTCATCTTAGCCTGGAGAAATGGTTATTCTTCATTTTTCATTATCATTTGGCCATGAAACAAACGCCTGAGAGATATACATCTGCATTATACAAATGTATGGTGTTGGAGTGTATAACTCATAGGATATGATGCTTTACATTTGTAAAATTTCAACACTTCCAGTGTACCCTTTAAAATTGAAATAAAGAAATATCGGCCATTTAAAAAAAATATTAAATTAGAACTGAAGAATCTACACAAAATTTGCAATCGATCAGTGAAAACAGCATCTGCCTACAGCCTATGGTTCCCAAGAAATCGCTGTCGAATGGATTGGCCACAAACATATAAACTTTTCTTGACCACAAACATATAAACCTAGCATTTTATAGATTGAACTTCAAAGTTTTCTCCTCAAAAATTTCCATTTTGGAGTTACATCATTTGGCATTCAAGCGATCCATTTATCCAGGGTTGTCCACAAGGTATTTTTACGATTTATATTACAATCCACATAATTAGAAGGGAAACGTCTCAGGCTGTGTGTTACGCTAATTCCTAGTACTAAATAGTCACACTAATAACGTGACTACATACGCTATCACTTGCTACTCAATTATTTAAATTAACACAATGTTGTGTATAATGAAATCCTTGAATAATCCCATAAAAAAGTGGTATGGAGTTTGGGGTGGGTGGTGAAGAAGCACAATAAGTAAATAAATTTCTTGAATGGAAACAATTAGAACTTTCAATTAAGCACAATTTAAACCCAGCCGTGCCGATTTCTATGTAACTTTCGGGGGCCTGTTCAACTATGTTTCGTTGTAACAGATATTAAGCAAAAATCCAAGCGAAGATATGCAGATGCTAGGGAGATTCAAATCCTGAAGGCCCGGACTCCCTTGGTCCTCCCCAGGATTGGCGCCTATGTTTTAACCAAATGGTTCTCAACATTTTAGAGCCTAGCGCCCTCTTGAGTGAATACAATTGTCCTGAGCCCCTCCCTCTATCATCTTCACCCAATCCACCTATACACAATGTTGAATGTAAGACTTGGCTTTTACAAATCAGTCTAAGAACTACTAAACGGCTTCAATTCTAATAATCAGCCTTAAGGGGCACGATGACTCAGTGGTAGAGCGCTCACCACTGGTGCGTAAGGTGCCTGGTTCTATCCCAGGCCAAGTAAATTTGTGGTGGACAACGTCATGTCCGTGTGCTTTCTCGGGGTGCTACCGTTTCCTCCCACATTCTCATGTATAGAACTACTTTTAACAAGCTTATCTATGATGGAATGTCCCTTGTAAATATATCTAAAAATATGTTTGTATGATTTGTATTATAATGTCTTTAAAAAATATGGAGATAAAGTAAAACTGTTAATGAGTGACACTGATTCTGTTATAGCACATATAAAAACAGAAGATATATATACAGGAGACTGGTAATTCGATGCATTTCTTGCAAGGGGATATTCTACATGTACTCTGGAACATTTTCACCTATATGAACCGGGGTTCGCAAATCAATAGTTTTTCAGTAATTTGCACATGTGTGTTTTCTTTTAAATTTGCCGGCTAACGAGAGGTGTGCGAGAAAATTTTATCTTGACTCACTTCCAAATATCGGAGAGCAATGCAACTTTACATATGTAATCCTGCATACCTATGTAGGTCATGTGGTAATGTACAGCTCGTAATTCTGCACTGTTGCTGTATTATAGGTCCAAACGTGAAGTAAGGTGTACTGGAAAAAAATCTGTTACTGCACCTCAGAAACATCACAGAAGTACTTGCCCCTAGAAAATGACTGGTTGGGAAGAGGTCAAATGAAGATGGTGTCCGGTCAAGAGAAGACGCGAACTATGACGGATTTCATACCCAGGGTCTTGCATCTGTCAGGCCAACATTCGAATAGTGAACAGGTGCGTTGTTTTCCAGGATGCGAACACCCTTTGTCAGCATGCCATGCTCTGGGATTCCACACAATCCCGCAATGCATGCATAGTATATTCTAAACGGCGTGACAAACATCTTGGCATTTGAAGGCGGCGCTCCAAGTTCCCTTTAAATGCTGCTAGCAAATGAGAGGCCAGTGGTATTGCCACGTTTATTTTGCACACATCCAGATCTATTCCCTCTCACCTCATCGCGCTGTAGTTTGTCTGCTTAGCCATAGCCACACCCCTTTACCACTTGGCAACGTCGAGTCAGAGCTTGTGTTTTATTCGTTTAGCTGAAATGCCAAGATGTTTGTCACAGGCTATAGTAGTTGTGGTACCCTTTGCCTCGAAAGCAAGTAGTAATACCCCATGCTGATCCCAAATAAAATTATCATCACTTTGGTCACTCAGAGTTGAACACGAACCTCCTTTGAGGGTGGTACGTCGGTACGCTGTCATTGTTTTGACTACTTTTTTTTTTTTTTTGACGATCGACATACTTTCTTCTCCTCTATTATTACTCGAACGTAACAAGTAACAGTTGTCATGTGTATACCACGAGAAGGAGTTTGGTTTGTGTAGCGTGATATTTTCTCAACATTAAAACCGGAAGTTGTAGTAGATTTCTACCACCTAAAGTTTTATTTTCTAATTGAAACATTAGAGTGGAGATCGAATATATACTTCAGACGCTTAATTGACTCCAGAAAACAGATTCTCGCTGTCTATGGCCATTTTCACTCCACAGCAAATCAACGTTAAACTGCAATGATTTTGAGTTCTGTCACTTTTCGGTTTGAATAGAGGGTTAAGAAAGAAGATGGAACTTACTTGTAGGACGCTAAGTCGATTGCAAAAGAACAGTGCTTCGCTATCTCTTATAGTTTCTACATTTTGTAGATCAATATCGGAAATTGTAGTGGATATTTGTTTCACTTCCGGTTTTAGTAAAGACTTAAAGATGAAGATGAAATGTTTTTTTTGGGACGCTTAATCGGTCGCAGGAAAAGGCTTCTCAGTTTCTGTTATTCGTGACGGGGACAAATAACCACACTGCTGTCCTGCCCATTCTTTCCCTCAATGAATTAAATGGTTTTTATTACAGTGATCATCGCATAAAACCAAACAATATTGATTTCTCATTTTTGGTTTGATTACCATCTCTATGAACTAACTTGGTACCTAGCAGTCGATCCTGTACATCCTGGCTACAATTCGTCGCATGAGAAACAGAGGAACCTAACTCCAAAAATGCGGTTTTCGTTTTCTTCATGTTTGGACAAGGGCGCCGATCCTGGGGGGCCGGATGGGCCCGGGGACCCCCAAAGTTCATGTGGGCCCCCTATTATATTTATGAATGTACAATATTTGGCATAATTTGAGTGCAATTTGTCTTAAAATCTTCATATATATGCCTTCTGTATCTGAATTGCCTTTCCCAAATTTACAGAGAAATCGGCGCCCTTGGTTTGGACATAATTTTGAAAGCCCCACTTGCTGTAAATGGCACGTAATGCTATCTGTTGTCCTGTCATCTGTTGTAATGTAGCTCAATTACAATCTTATTAAAACACATCTTTCTAAGAAAATAATATCTTTGTCCTCTCGCCTGTAAACCTACGAAAATGGAGTTACGTTTCTCTGGTTCTCATGTGACGAATTGATTGTGATTCTTCAAGTAGTTGTTCAGAATTCTGGTCACTCGAACGGACAAACACACAAACTGATACAGTAAATATACAAAGAAGTTTTGGTAAACCATATTCCTTAAAAATTAAAATTAGAATGTTGGAAGAAAATTATCTTTTGTAAAACAGTTCTAACGAATAAATTGCTCATAACATTGGACACTACTTTTATTTTCTCCGTTTAAGTATAAAACTTACTTTTAGATCTAAAAATTATTAAGTATTGAGATTTTTAACCGCTGAAGTGCTTTAGCTTGGTAAACAAAGATAGATATTCTGAAGTGGTTTGCAAACATTCAAAGAGATTATGATTTATATACATATGTTTTTGAACTGCATTAAAGATTTAAAGATTGTAAATTACGTAATGCTCCTTAGATAAATCGACTAGGTTGTTTATATATATGTATAGAAACTATACGTTACTGAAAATGATTGCAAAATATCCGTTATTTCCTGAGTATTTCCCATCTATTTTCAACATTCCCTTATGATGAATTTATTGATTGTTGGAATACTAATACAGACGAAATAACGTTAGATTTTACATATGATAAATACTAATCAGATATTTGAATATGATAATAAACAGCTGATAATGAAAACAATAAGGTATATGTTTATCATTTGTCACTTAGAAAGGACAAATCTATGATTAATTAATTTCTTTTTATCGCCAACTACACAATGAATAATTATGATACGAATTATCAATGTATGGACGATTTATCTTATTTATTGTTCTGCGCTCACACATACATTCAAGTATAATGCCAGTTAGATGGAAAAGATATCTTAAAAATCACAGGATTCTCAAATAGTAAAACAGTGCATATCTACCTGCTTCTTATAAAAAAAATGTATGTTCTCTTTCCTCAACCACACATTTTATGGTCCTTCAGAAAAGCATCTAGTTTCTTGACTCATAGACCCCAACCGTTATATGTTTCTTCCTAAACGTAAAGTACTCAGTAGATTTCGGTGGTTTCTTGTCTACCCGCATAGTTTGTTTACCCTCATAGTAATTATCATTACATAAATAAGAACGAAAACAAGTACTATGGCTTTTCACAATATGATTTGGTCGGGGTCTGAGATATCCCACCAAAGTAAAACGTTACTATTATTTATTGAGCGTCGTGAATTTTAAACTCAGTACTCAGTATATCCATATTATTTTAGCATTTGCTTTTATAAATTTTGTTTGGCATGATTGTAGCTTTCCGGATCTCACCGACAGAAAAAATGCCAAAAGTGAATATTTTTAAATTTTAGGGGGTCTAAAGAGGGGATGAAGAATTTCCCGATGTTACTTAAATGGGCCTATTTTTGGACCTATAATCTCATGTGTTAGGTACTTAGAATTAGAATAAAAAGTTGAAATTCGGCATGCTTGTACATTTTCGTTAGCACTATCTAGGTAAATCAGTAAAAATTAAAAAATCCAACTTTAGAGTGGTTTTATAGGGAACTGAAAAATCTTTCCCATGTTATTTATGTGGGACATCTTTTACACCCCAAAATTATTGAGCACTTTCTGTAGGGCTACAATGATTAAATTTGACATGACTGTAGGTTTTCGGGACAAACCCACAGGAAAATTGCCAAAAGTGAATATTTTTAATTTTTAGAGGGCCTAAAGCGGGGATGAAGAATTTCCCAATGTTATTTAAATGGACCTTTTTCTTGACTTATAATCTCATGTTTTAGGTACTTAGAATTGGAATAAAATCTTGAAATTCGGTATGTTTGTACGTTTTCGTTAGCGTTGCCTGAGTGAAATAAAAATCAGAAATAATAATCAGAAATAAAAATTTCCAACCATAGAGTGGTTTTATGGGGAACTGAAAAATCTTTTCCATGTTATTTATATAGGACGTCTTCTACACCCTAAAATGTTTAGTCACTTTCGGCAGGATTAGAATCATGAAATTTGACATGATTCTAGCCTTCCAGGACTAACTAACAGGAAAATTGCCAAAAGTGAATATTTTAAATTTTTTAGGAGCCTAAAGGGGGACGAAGAAATTCCCATGCTATTTAAATAGACGTTTCCTTGGGACACAAAATCTTATCTTTTAGATAGTTGAAATAGGAAAAGAAACGATAGAATTATGGGTTCAACAGATGCGAGGCCGTAGGCCGATCAAAGACAGTGTGTGGGGGCGAAGCCCCCGGATGGGCAGATTCAGGAAATATGAAGAGCAAGTTCACGAAATTCACTGTTGATGCAAAGGCCGATAGATAAGAAATGCGAGGCCGTAGGCTGAGCAAACTCGGGGGTCTGGGGGCGGAGACCCCAGCTAGCAAAAGGCTAGTATATGCATATATATATAGGTCGACAGAGCGGTGAGCGGGTCGTGGTCACAAGTGGAACTAACATCAAAACATCCCTTGCCAGCAGGGTTACAGAATATGTTTCAATAATCTGCGTTCCAAGTAAAATACCATCCACGCACTTTTGTTTGATCGAATGTCGTTTAAAATGTACGAGAACTTTGGAATATTATTCAGTACATTATTAATTTATTAATGTTGTACGATATTATTTAGACTACGATATTATTATTAATGTTGTACGATAATACTGTGTTTAGACGGAATTTTTATAAATTTAGTTGGATACCGGGAAGAGGTGGACAATTGGACAATTCGGCTTTTTGCCAGTAACATTGCTTTATAATCCGTTGTACCGGAGATTTCATCAATTTTGAAACCAGAATGCTAAATGCTAACTTTTATTTGTTCTACCAAGTACACATACCGAGTACACAAAACAAAACTCGATACCAATTACAGACACTAATGAGAATGAGATATCTACGCAGAGTTCACTAAGATCACATGACCCGTTCCGTTTAATCACTCGTGCAGTTTCACGTGCGAGCGGATTGATTGTACTGGAATTTTGAATGTTTCCATGAAAAATATAACAAGGAGTAGTTAGGTATTTCTAGTTCACTGAAATCCGCCTGTGCATAGATTAACCTCACCACTCGAACATTCCTTTTAACCTTTGCTTCATGTCATCCACCCCAGATATATCCTTTGTTTCCGGTAAAGAACCAGAAAAGAAAACAAAATCAGTCAGTAGTCATATCATATTAAAATCTGAGAGGTTTACAGAAATGATACACTGCAGTATAATATTAGACTTGCGTTGGACAGAAGTATTTTTCGAATGCTGCTTATTATCAAGAAATTAATTCCAATTTAGTATGGCAACAAACAGTTAGCGCCGTAGTAAATTCTTACGATGACTTTGGCGAGAAATATTCGCGGATCCCTGGGCAAGAAAAGTTTGCAACGCCTTTTTTCAAATAGATAATAATAATAATAATAATAATAATAATAATAATAATAATAATAATAATAATAATAATAATAATACACACTAACTTAGTCATGGAAATAAATAAAAAATACTACACAGACCCTACCAGAGTGTAACTTTTTCCGAGAGTAGTTAAGGGTTAGTCCTAATTCCCAGTCTACCCCTACGTTGAGTGGCTTTTGCCCATCGTAACTTTCACCCTTAATAATTACTTACTAGTGGCTATTCCCCTAAAGTCAAGAGTCAGTCTATGATGAAATCTTCGGTTGTTTTGAATCGGGTGCAACATAAAGCTCCAAACTATGGTTTAGCCCCTCCCCTGATCATATGCTGGACCTGCCACTGCATGTATATATATATCTATATCGATGTAGATATAGATATAGATCCATAGATAGATATACCAGTGGAGAGCTTTGTGAACGCTGCATTGAGCCTCCGTGTTCCATAGGCCATAGAGTTCTATATATATATATAACTTCTGTTGGTAATACGTAGTTTATTATTCACTTTTGGTTTTATGGCATCCTGATTTAAATTGTTACGTAATTTTAAAGATGGGCATAATTTGTGATTTTTTCTAATATGATACAGAATATGTATTGTCAAATGATACTGCTGATCAGTATGTTAAATAAAATAAAAATGTAGTCTGTCTGGAATGTAGATGGAAATGTCTTTTTTTTTTTTTTTTTTGGCCTTTCCATTTTCTTTGGTTGCATAAATTCTTTCATGATGGTATCCGCTAATCTTTCAATGTTCCATTTGAGTTCCAATGGCCCTTTATGTACTATTTATGTATGGTAAGTGGTACTATTACTTGTATTCTATATAATTTTAATTCATGTTAAATTTGTGTATATTCCAAGACAAATAGACAACAAAAATGCGCTAAATTTTCTCATACCCATGCACAATTGCGACCGAAGTGAGTGATCTTGTGTCAAATTGCTAACACTGGGAATTTGCTTTGTATTCGACTAATTCCAGTCAGTACTGCTAATTGCAACAAAGAAAGAAGAATGTTGTAATTCAGTTTTGAATAACCATTGGGAATTAATTATTGGAAAGCTGTTCAATAATAATAATAATAATAATAATAATAATAATAATAATAATAATAATAATAATAATAATAATAATAATAATAATAATAATAATAATAATAAACAAATACAGAGGATTGTTCAGTTTATATCCGATCATTTTTGATTTGGTGCTGCCACCTGGCGTATCATGCTGATACTATGGGTTCGCTTTTGGGAGCAGTGATGTGTCTGACCTTGTAGGCGCATGAGTGTTATCAAATGGCACCGAAAATCCGACGACTGCCGTGTCAATACAATTCTTCGACGCAATGTGATATGGACTACAGATTCCACCTTGCACCGTGAACTGTGAACAGAACAATACGCAAACGCCTCAGGTTGAAGTGTGTGCGGAAGGCCCGTGTACACCACCTATTACCGCGTCACATTGCCAAACTTATGATGAACTCTAGGAAACTGTATGAAAAGTGCCTGGCGGGTTTTAAGTGGAAGAAAGATTTTTTCGTCCCACGTTTATGCCGGCTAGGCTAAAGGAGACGGTGATTATGAGAAATGAATGAAATGGTGGAAGGAAACGGGAGAACCCCGAGAAAACCCACGAACACGGTGTTTGTTCTCCATCGTGGCGGGAGCAGGGTTTGAACCCGGAACCCCATACACCAGAGGTGAACGCTGTACTACTGAGCCACCGCGGACATACAAGAAAGTTGTCACAATGGATGAATCATGTGTCCATCTCACTGCTGGTGGTCACATTCGGGCGATCACACATTGACGGCAAAGGGCGCAGTAACTTTGTTTATCAGTGCAGGGAAAGTTTTCCCCGTGGCTTTATGGTAGTTACGAGGTTCGGATATGAGGGTAAGTTGATGGTATGCAAGGTAGACAAAAACATGAAGGTGAAGATAGTTCTAAGAATCCATTCTGACATCTCTCTATCGGGGAGATATCCCACAATTGTATGAAATGGACGCGAGCCAGGTGACGATCGGTATGGACAAGGCTTCGAGTCATACTTCCAGAAAATAACTAAGTTTTTATCAGGAAATAGCAGAGGAATTAGAAATTTGTGTCAGTCCGTTCGAAGACACTCCTATGAAAACCCCAGATGCCATTTCAATGGATTTTTGCGTATTTGGATTGTTATAATGATATCTTCAACATTACCGCCCGCGAACCCTGGATATGGTCTCTGGAACACTTGTAGGGAGAAATGGGACAGAATTACCATGCTTGTCCTGTACCGGAGCTTGTTGCAATGAAAACTGTGATGCAATGTGATAGTCTACTATGCTGGGGTCTGATAGAACATGATCAGTGATGGCGGCACAGTATCTTTTAAGGTGAGTACCCGTCAAAAATGGCCAGATATAAAAAGAAGAACCTTCCGTAAAATTTTTTAATTAAAAAAAATGCCCGTGAAATATTCTGTGTATGCGTTCGACCGGAGATAAGCATTTGTTGACAGTTTTCAGTTCTTGCCACTCGAAAAAAACAATTATTCGACGTACTTCAGTTGTGTTTTACCATGTCTAATTCTATTACAGGAAGGCTATGGATTTTTTCAGAAGGAGAATACAATGGAACATATTCACAATTTTCCTACTAAATTTAAATGCAGTAATGATTAAAATTTAGTGTTAGAGAGTGCATATATTTAATTTACTAATGATTTATATTGTAACTTTCAAATTCGTGACGAAAGAGACGGAAAACATGATAATTCTCTCGTTTTCTTGAATGGAGACGAGACTAGAAATTTATTGATTCTCCCGGGCAACACTATTTCATCCGAGTCTCTCAGGCATTGTTTTAGTGTTGCATGATTCATAGTATAAGAACTATTAATTGATAAAGGAATTGTACGAACACAATGAAGAGCATTTGTCAACATTTAAAACTACGCAATAAACTTCAAATAATAAATATTATTTGAATGTTGTTATGTCATACCTTTTGTTGACTATTCATCTCGCGGAAGGATTGTGGTAACTTCTAGATGAAAGTAAGGAACAAATCGGGGCATAAATTTTGTACATACATTAACAAAGCGAGACGAATTGAGAAAGCATTTTAAGATTCAACACAAGACGGAAAATAATTCCTCGAGAATTGACACGAGAAGAGACTTCTACAAAATTTACAACCTTATTTCTTCGTCTCGTCTCGTGTGCAACACTATGTGAAGTAGATGGATCTTGGAGGAGATTGGCTCAAATCAATAATTTCCAATTGGTCAGTGCATAGAGGCGAGGAGCCCGAAAGATTTAGAGAAGTGTTGACAGTGTATTATGAGTAAGGATGCATCACAAGTGGATTCTTGAAAACTGTTCTTGTTTATCTCTCACCATTACATTTGCTGCGATCACGCTATTCATTGTGCTCCTCAAAACGAAATCTTTCAGTGCCGTATAGGATAAAAGAGACGGTGATGATGAGAATGAATGAAATGGTGAATTGAAGAAAGTGGGAGAAAACGGGATTACCTCGAGAAAAGCCATGCGCATGGTGTTTGTCCATCACAAAACCTACTTGTGCTCCTCTAGTTTTTGCCTCTGGCTTTCTGAGAATGGAAGAAAAAAAAATATGTCATAGAAGATGAACTTGAAATAATTGATCTGAGCAGGTCAAATATAAATGCAACATACCAATGTACACTCATGTCCAAAATTATTGTCGCATATCTATAACTGTCTTCTTGTAAGAATTTAATTTGATAATAATTTTGCAGGGTACTTTTAATACTGACACTATGTGTATAATCGGGAAATGTATATTTGTGGTAAATTAAATACCAGTTGAGATTTGTTCTATCTTCCTTTATTTAACAATAGCTTTCATACAATATGCTACTTGACCCCCGGTTCCATTTGCAAATTTTGAGTTGGACCCCGCCTGGGACCCTCCGAGTGCCCCGGGGACACAAATTTTTCATTCGAAAGGTGCTGGGCTCCCCATACAAATTTCATATGTATTCACTGAGTTTCCTTACCCGACCGTTTCCGAAAAATCTGACCCGGAATCTGACTTTGTAATGTATAGTATGGAGCTCAATTTCTAACTTTTCACGCTTATATCTTTGCAACGGCTGCGATTGAGAATGTATTCCTTTTCGTGTTATGTTCTTTTGGGACAAGATATCCAATGGCCATAGTCTCGACTCGAAGTCAGAGTTACACTTGGATAGGTTCCCTCGTTAGTGGCAAGTCTAGATAACAAACTTCCATTTACTTCTTTTCGTTATATCCAGTGGTGCTATTCAGCCGGTTCGCACCGGTTCGCTAGAACTGGTTGTTAAAATTCGCAGAACCGTTTGTAATACCCAGACATAACAGTAAATTTTACCCAGTTATACCCAAGAACAGTAAATTTTAGGGCTTGTGTATAGCCCGCTCCCCCCCCCAGTTCTTTGTCACTGGAACTGGAAGAGTCACTACTACTGTTACTTCTACTAATACTACTGCTTCTACTACTACTACTACTACTACTACTTATATCGAGAGCAGAACCCAACCAACCCCTGCGGGGCTTCTAACCCGTTTGTTAAATCTAATTATTGCGAAGCTTAAGTACTTTACTGTAATTTCACCAATTACACTCTAATAGTTGCAACCAACAACCTAACTATATTTTCCACCAGACTCCAATCCACGTGCAGACAATAATTGTGTTTGATCTCGAACATTCATAACAAAAAAACATAGTTCCCACGTTGGATAGATCATGCATTTATTCTCAACATTCAACTACTTGGTACAATATCTATTATACATCTTCTTAATATAGCCAAAACTCATTCCAATAATCTCTAGGCAAGACAAACATTATTTTCCTAGAAAACAGAAGTTCCATGAAACAAAAAAGTCCCGCTTCCACTATACTGTAATAACTTTCTTCTTCTTCTTTTTTACTGTTCTACATTCGTTCTTCTCAGAACGCTACATCCTCCCACCTTTTGATTGCGAATAGCAATCAAAACAAATACCGTAATGGAACATTTACAACACGTCCACTTCTAGTGACTACTTTTCGTTCATCACCACTTGGCTCTGCCATCGATTCTTCACCTGTTCCAGAGTTTTCGATCTTCTCAACAGTTTTAGACGAAACCTGTTTACTTTGATCGGTCGGAAACACTATCTCTAAAGGATATAATTTCTGTATAGGTCGAGTTAAAACTCCAGTTGATGTTTTCACCTTTACCACTCGAACATGACTATCTACACCAGGACACAATTCTATAACTCTCCCTAGTGGCCAGTTAATTCTTTTCTTATCTTCCGTTGCTACCAAAACAACATCTCCCAGATGCACTTCTCTACCATGTCCTTTATCCCATTGCTTTTGCACCAACAGACTTAAGTACTCATTTCTGAACCGGTCTCGCAATTGTTGTCTAATAGCACTCAACCTCTTGTATCTCTTGATCAATAATGTGTCTTCCACTCGGTCCAGGTCAGGCACTCCAACTTCTTGAACATCCTGTATGAACATAGCGGGTGTTAAAGCAACAAAATCCTCAGTGTCCTCATATATATACGTCAAAGGACGACAGTTAATTACGAATTCGCAGTCACATAAAACAGTAGACAACTCCTCAAAATTCAAGGAAGCTTTTCCTAGTGTTCTTCGCAACAGATTTTTCAAGGTACGTATAATTCTCTCCCACCATCCACCCCACCATGTAGCTCCTGGGGGAATAAATTTCCATTGAATTTTATATACAGAGTAACTCAGTTCTATTTCTTTCCAATCAATAGACTTAAACAAATTAACAGTGCCAACAAAATTCGTTCCATTGTCACTGTACACTACCTTTGGCCTACCTCGTCGTGCAATAAATCTTCTCATTGCCAGCATGAATTCACAGGAAGACACTAATTCTAAATGCACAGCTCTATACACCGCACAAGTAAATATCACTATCCAAACTTTATTTCCATCATTCAATATAAGCGGTCCTGTCAAATCAATTCCTGTTATCTCAAATGCTAAGGCATCGCGCACTCTATCATCAGGTAAGGGACTTGTAACTGTAGTCATTCTTCCAGCGTCTTGTTTCCTACATGTGACACATTTTCGAATTACACTCTGTACAGTCTTTCTTCCGCGCAATATCCAATAATTTTCTCTTAGCTTACATAATAAAATTTGGGTTCCTGCATGGTTCATCTTAACATGTTCCTCCATAACCATTCTGTGAACTAACTCATGATCTGACGGAAGTACAAATGGATTCCTGAAGTTCTCTTTATCATCTCTTCTAACAATCTTCGTTTTGACTCGGATCAAGTTTTCTTCGTCCCTGAAAGTCAACAACGTCTTCAATTTCTCACTGTCGTCATTAAAACTCTCCTTTTGCATGAGATATATTAACCGCCTTTCTGCAGCGTTGAGCTCCTGTACAGTCACTGCCGTGTCGTGACAAAACGCTGTAACTTTGGCGGAGAAGTTTTGCGAAAATGAGCCGTAAAGTTTTCATTCGAAAATGTTATCTGTATCGTGTAGAACCAGTGTATCTTGACTTTGGAAACACGTGGTTACATGTAATGTTACGTAAATGCATGTTGTGTGATTAAATTTGGTGAAAATTGATTGGTTGACCATTATTGCCTAGTTACACTGGTTCTACACGATACAGATCACATTTTCGAATGAAAACTTTACGGCTCATTTTCGCAAAACTTCTCCGCCAAAGTTACAGCGTTTTGTCACGACACGGCAGGTCAACTCTCCGACATTTCTGTTAACTGGTACAGTCCGACAATTTATAATAAATCTGCGCATCCACGCTATCATACGCAACACATTTTGATACTTGGAGAAACGTCTCAAATACCACACATCTTCGCACTGTACAGTCATCGCAACTACTGTCTTCTTTCTTTCCTTATTTATTTCAACTTTGTCGCAAGCGCTTTCTTCTGTGGGCCAATCAGGTTTCCTTAACTTCAACCAATCCGGTCCCTCCCACCAACGGGATTTCACAAAAGTTGCGGCATTACAACCTCTGCTGGGAAGGTCCGCAGGATTAGAATTACCAGGTACGTGTCTCCAACACGCTATGTCATTCAACGAACGAATTTCCTTGACTCTATTGAACACGAACACACTCCATGGTTCGTTCTTTTGAATCCAATATAACGCAGTTGTAGAATCAGTCCAATAATTTACGGGAATATTTAATTTCAAACTACTAATAATATTATTCGCAAGACGTGCACCAATGCAACATGCTAACAACTCAAGACGAGGGATACTTATTTCCTTCATAGGAGCAACACGTGCCTTACTGGCTACCAACTGGACTACGACTTTACCATTATGTTCACTTTTCAAGTATACAACACAAGCATATGCATACTGACAAGCATCACAAAATATATGCAGAGACCATGACTTCCTTGATTCATCTACCGACAAACATCTCGGTATTGCTATTTGTTTTAACTGATATAAATCTTTTACCCATCGATCAAACTTTCGTTTTACTTCAGGAGATACTTCCTCGTCCCATCCTGCTTTCTTACGGAAACTGTCTTGTAACAAAAGTTTAGGTACTAAAGTCACAGGTGACAGGAATCCTAATGGATCAAATATACTATGAGCTACCGCCAACATTTTCCTTCTGGTCACAGGTTCTTCAACACCTTTTTAACTATTCAGATCACACATAATAACATCCTTTTGTTTGTTCCAATACATGCCTAAAACATTGGTACTGTCATGATTTTCACTGTTATCATTTACACTATTATATTCCCATCCACGTAAATCAAATTGTGCTTCAGCTAATAACTTCTTAGCTTGTTCAATAAATGAGGTGAGTTCTTCTTCATTACGCACTGATGTAACACAATTGTCAACATAAAATGATTCTTTCAACTTTTTAGCTGTACCCTTGTACTCTGAAGAAACATGTTCTAAATGAAACTGTATAACAGCACTTAACATAAATGGACTACAATTGACACCAAAAACTACTCTACGATGCCGGTACACTTTTAAGTTTCTTTCAGCAAAATTCCTCCACCACAAAAATCTCAAAAAATCACAATCCCCCTTTTTAACAGCTATCTTGATACCTCCCAAGATGACAGGTATCATGTGACGAAAATTTGGAACACCCTATATATATAAATAATTTAGATATTGTAGATAGATATGTATTTCATGGTATAAAATCTTATTTTTTTTAGTCGTATTTCGTGTCATTAGGAAAAATGGTGTCTTGGTTAGGTTAGTTTAGTTCGTAGAAGTGTAGTATATTGAATTTTTGTGTCATTTTGTATATTTTCTTGGGTTTTATGATTTTTTGTGGTAAAAACTTCATATTTTAGTGTTTTTCATGTCTTCAGAACATTTTCCTATCGAATTCTGAAGTTAGGAGTCATCTATAAAAGTTTCATAATTTTCTACGTAAATTTTTAATAATTTCTGGTTTCTATATTTTCGGCCATCTTAACATAAATTCTTAAAAAGTCCTTTAAATCGAACATTACTTTCTTCTACATGCATCATCTGACGTAAACGAAGAATTATCAGGTGTCAAAAGTTAATTGGTCGGTATTTTTCATCTTAAATCACGATTTGTTCATCCTATTGTTGTCGAGATTTATCAGCCAATCCCCGTAATCATCTTTGTGAGACAGACGCCTTGAAGAGTAGCATCCATAGTGGATGGTACGGATTTTATTAGTGTGAATAATTTTCGGCGAAATACAAAAGATTTTGGATGATTTTAAGTGAAAAATTAACTTCGAAAGAAAACCAAAGTGGTGAATGTTAAAAGTGGTCATAAAAAAAACCCACAAAGGACCGAGTGACGGAGCGAAACGAGGACAAAATAGCAAGTTGGTGTTTCGGTGCTGAAGGTTTCATGGCGCAGTAACGCTATTGTGATGAAGTTGGTATCTTCGGATAAAATTTTTTTGTAACTACGGTTTTGTTCGCACTTAGCGAATCGTAGAAAATGAATACGTAAAGAGGAATACCCGTCTCCAAATGCCTAGATAATAAACTATGGGTAGAGGCAGAATACTGGAATAAAGTAATTTCCTGCAGATTGTCCAGGTTCGATGTCCGAGGAGTGGAATCCAAAATGTTTTTGATGTAACATTTGTTCTAAAATATTGTGTTCGAGTTTGTGAGTATAACAGTGGTTTGGAAAGTGTAAACAGGAAACCAGGTTAGTGAACCAAATTCATATTACTTTACAGTACAGTTTGACGATCAAGAAGTTATGTTAGTGATAGCTACCATTTTCACGATGTGCGAGTAAAGAACCCCGTTCCCTACAGAGCTACTTTTCGATCATTCACATGTAAGCCAAACAGTTTCTCTTTGGAAAAGGGGGGGGTTATCAAAAATGTACGTAACATACAGTCTCTTATTTTCGTATGTAATGTAGAAGGTAACTAAATCCATAGAAATTTCGATATCTCTTTAGGCTTGCATAACAAAATTTACTTAATATAATCCTGTACCAAATTAATTAGGTAGTACCGTAATGATTCATACAAGGAAAAATTTGAGAATTCGGTAGTAACGCGTTCTGAAATATCTATAGTGTAGTAATATTTTATACACCCTCGAAAGAAATGAAAATTTATTGTGTGTACAGCTGCACCACGTCACTGATGGTACGAAGTTCGTATCCCGTCTTCGATACTTTTATTTAAAAACATCAGTTTGCTGTTCACCTTGAAAGATTTTTTTAACGCTAATTTTAGATATAAAATGATGAAAATTAGACTATGGTAAGATATCCGTTTTCGCTTTCTGGCACGTCCCTATACTTAATATGTGCATATATATCTATATGGTGTGATACTTTGTGTTTTGTTTATGTATGTACTTGTGCGTAGGTTAAGATTAGGTTAAGTTAGGGTAAGAATGTAATGTTGATGTGTGCAAATTTAATGAATGTTGTGATAGCAGTTGAATATTCCTGCTTGAATAATTTGTAATGAATAATTTATGACAAAATAAGTAATATAGCACACACAAAACTTGAAGGGGCAGGATGTTTAATTCCCTGCAATATATATAAAATATAAAACTGAATGCTATGATTCATAATGATTCTAATAAGTAACCGGGACGATGTAGTAACAATTTGGTTTTTTTTTTAAGATTTGAAAGCGAACTTTTGTAAAGATGATTTTTTTTTTATTTTGTGGTAAAGAGCATGTAATAACGTTCAATATAGTAAATGTAATACAGATAGAGAAGGTGAGCATGCGTGCAGCTGAACAAAAGAAATGTAGCATAACTGTATACATTACAATTTTATTTTATTTGTTTATTTTAATTAAAATTTTCTTGAGATACCCATTAAATGGATAAAATATGAAACTTAATATTTTCATTTCGAATAAATACAGAGAAACCCAGTAGTTTAGGGAATTTTAGGTACGTTCAAATGGTACAAGGGTAGATTCAGTAACAACGGTCTGTAATAATTATAGTGAAAGATCAACTGAAAGTGAAACAGTACAGATAGCGTTTGAGGGGAACCCAAAAGTAGACATAACAACCTTTTCAAAATTTATTTTTATTTTTTTTTCTTTCTTTCGGTCGTTGCGTAGAATCAAAGAAATATTTCACACATTACCCCGTTTGATTTCAGCGTTCTCACATGATAGTGGAGTGCACGAATGTTTTGTGGGTTGCCAGGCGCACTTCTGTGGGGGCCCAAACAGGTCTGTGACTGGTTAAACTTGCAATGCATTTGGGCACACTTCAATCAAGGGAAGGCGAACGTCATACAATACATAAGTCAGATGCGTAATTACATTTTCTTTTATTTATTTATTTCTGGGTAGATACAAAATAATTTTTTTCAGCCAAGATTTATTTATTATTTTTATTTATTTATTTATTTACTTTTTGTTGGAGAGTTACAAAAATGGCGCCTTTTCAGCCAGGATTATGTCTGGTTTTGGAACTCTCAAACTTTATTTGTGCCGGAAGACATCAATGTAATGCAAGCCTTAAAAGAGTGAAGATGTTAGTAAAATAGTTTTGTGTGTAAATAAATCTTAACTAATTTACGAATAACAGTGTACTAATCGAAAGCCTAGGTTAAGATTTAAAAAAAAAAGTCTGAAATCATAGTTACTTACCTTTTCTCGAGAGTAATGTGGTTACATGTGAGTGCTTGGAAGGTAGTCTCTGGGGAACAATGTGAAATAGAAAAAGAATAATGACAAGTCAGAAGTCTAGCACAGAAACTCATGAAGTGGAAGAATATATGTGCTGCCAAGAGCAAATAGAAGGATATAGTGTATTTTGCGATGGTTGTCGCTTGTGGATACATGCAAAATGTTATGATCTTTCCGATGAGGAAGTTGCAAAATTAGATAAAAGCACAGACCCTTGGTTGTGTAAAAATTGTGAGTTAAATAAGATCTCACGTGTCAATCTTCCTGAGTCTTCGGACAATTGTGATGATATCGATGGTCGCACGAACGAAACTCCCTCAATTAGTGCGCGCGAAAATGCAAGTGTAGATCAGGTGCCGACAGAGACAGGGTCTTCAGTCAATATGACTGCTATGCTAGAACAATTTGCACAAATGCTGAGTACAAATTTAGACAGAAAAATCGAACAAATTAATGAGAATGTAAATGAAAACTTTGTTAAGATGAATGATAATTTTAATGAAAAATTTGAAAGGTTCAAAATTGAGATAACTCAATCTGTTTCTGAAAAAGTAGAATCTGTGAGTAGGGACGTTGAAGAAATTCGAACGGAAGTTAAGGACCTTCAGTCCACATTCAGTAATTTTCAAGGACAGGTGAACAACAAAGTCACGGAAATAGAGAAAGAGTTGACATTGTCGGAAGACACTTTGAATCGTAGATGCGATACTCTTGCGAAAGAGTTATCACATCTGGAATCAAAGCAAAAAGATTGCTTTCGCTTACTTGATGTGAAGGTGCAGACTTTAACTAACCGCGTCAATCGTGTTGAAGTTAGATCACGTAAACGGTCGCTCAAGCGTGTGTATACTGGTTCCGCTGGATCGGATACGTCAGATTCCGATATCCGGGTGGAAGTTCCGGTATCTTCTACTGGAGAAACTGGAGCGGTCACCACGATGACGGTGTCTATCTGCCATTCAACGGCCAGTGATACTGTGAATGTGGGTTCAATAATTAAAACAGGTCAATTGACATCGATTGATGGGAGAACGGTACGGATCAATGAAAGAATTGATGGAATACCGAGTGTTGTAGGAATTTCTGGTTTATCTGTGTCCAATTCTGTTAGTAATGCTTCGCAAGGTTGTTGTAGGTTAAGTCATTCGCCTCTTATGTCTAGCCAGGTTGTTTCCAATCCGGTTTCCATGAACGTTGGAATTCCGGAGGGTGACTACAATCATACGGTTTCCTCTGCGCCAGAAACATATCATTTAGGACAAAATTGTGTAACTATACCCTTTTCGAAACAAAATTCTCAACGGGCAAAGAGTACCGTACTTGGTTGTAACACTCTTCCGAACGCCAACTATCGCAATGAAACTTTAATAGGTAATAGACCGTTAAACTTTAATTTATCCGAGATAAGAAATTTACCAATTTTTGCGGGTGAATATGGTTTAGCTGGATCCTTTCTAGAAGACCTTGAACGGACTTTTGAGTTGTTAGCCGTTTCAGAGCGTAGTAAATTATTACTATTACCACAGTGCCTTACGGCTCGAGCAAAAGCGTGGTATAGAACGATAGTAGACAAAATTCAGTGTTATTCGGACTTTGTACAACTTTTTAAAGAAAATTTCTTGTCGAGCAAGATGGAAAGTATTCAGAAAAAGTTTATTCAAGGCATGCGATATGATAAGAACAAATATCAAAGGTTCACTGATTTTGCTTGGAAAGTAATTGATGAATATTATACAGCCATTCAAAATCCCGATGAGGCAGAACTGTTGGAAATTTTACTCGACTGTCTACCAGCCAATGAATCAAAGCTTCTGAGAGCAGTGGAACCGAAAACTATACATCAGCTGATCCTGAAACTAACCGAAATTGAAGGTTATCCCGAGAACTCAGAGTCTGTCATTGAACGGAAGTGGAAAAGACCATACGTGCGTCAAGTTAAGATTGCCAAGAAGTCAGAGAAGAACTTGAAACAGATGAAGGATTCTTCGTCCCAAACGGAAGAGGAAAACAAGAAACAAAATCCGTCGAATGATTCACATAGTACTTCGAGTACTGGTAATAGAGGAAGAAGAGCCTCCTTCAGATCGAATAATTGGCGAAATAGGAATTATCAAAATTGGAACTCGCAGGAAAGAGGCAATGGAAGACCACGCTTCAAACCGTATATCGGGGAGCAAGGACAGATGTATCGATATGGTGCAAGCCCACAGTTTAACAACCTGAGTACATCTCAGCCGTACATGACAGGTGCAGGAACTTCTGGTGGAACGCCAACCTATCCGATGTATTCCTCAGGTGTTCCTCCTGGAGGTGGAGCAGTACCCAACACTGTGCCTCCTCAGGCGGTGCACATGGCGACGGCAGCGGGTTCGTTTCCGTCTTACCAGCAGTTCGTGCCAACAAGAGAGAGTTTGGAAAAAAATTATTTAGAAACTCAGCACAACTTCAGACGTTAACTGGTAAAAATATTGGAACACAGAACTTCGACAATTTAAAATTGTTTCGCTGTTCGGAGGAGAAACGAGCAGAACTTCTTAACGAAACAAGTGAGGTACTTGATAAAAATTGAAAAAAAAATGAAAAGTAAAGTTCTTGTAGATGTAAGGATTAGATTTAAGGAGTAGATGTAAGTATTCTGAGTATTATGTTCTAAAAAAAAAAAAATTGTATTCCTTTATCAATGAAAACAATTTTTTTTTCTCTAAGGCACCCGGAAGATGATACCTCCCAAGATGACAGGTATCATGTGACGAAAATTTGGAACACCCTATATATATAAATAATTTAGATATTGTAGATAGATATGTATTTCATGGTATAAAATCTTATTTTTTTTTGGTCGTATTTCGTGTCATTAGGAAAAATGGTGTCTTGGTTAGGTTAGTTTAGTTCGTAGAAGTGTAGTATATTGAATTTTTGTGTCATTTTGTATATTTTCTTGGGTTTTATGATTTTTTGTGGTAAAAACTTCATATTTTAGTGTTTTTCATGTCTTCAGAACATTTTCCTATCGAATTCTGAAGTTAGGAGTCATCTATAAAAGTTTCATAATTTTCTACGTAAATTTTTAATAATTTCTGGTTTCTATATTTTCGGCCATCTTAACATAAATTCTTAAAAAGTCCTTTAAATCGAACATTACTTTCTTCTACATGCATCATCTGACGTAAACGAAGAATTATCAGGTGTCAAAAGTTAATTGGTCGGTATTTTTCATCTTAAATCACGATTTGTTCATCCTATTGTTGTCGAGATTTATCAGCCAGTCCCCGTAATCATCTTTGTGAGACAGACGCCTTGAAGAGTAGCATTCATAGTGGATGGTACGGATTTTATTAGTGTGAATAATTTTCGGCGAAATACAAAAGATTTTGGATGATTTTAAGTGAAAAATTAACTTCGAAAGAAAACCAAAGTGGTGAATGTTAAAAGTGGTCATAAAAAAAACCCACAAAGGACCGAGTGACGGAGCGAAACGAGGACAAAATAGCAAGTTGGTGTTTCGGTGCTGAAGGTTTCATGGCGCAGTAACGCTATTGTGATGAAGTTGGTATCTTCGGATAAAATTTTTTTGTAACTACGGTTTTGTTCGCACTTAGCGAATCGTAGAAAATGAATACGTAAAGAGGAATACCCGTCTCCAAATGCCTAGATAATAAACTATGGGTAGAGGCAGAATACTGGAATAAAGTAATTTCCTGCAGATTGTCCAGGTTCGATGTCCGAGGAGTGGAATCCAAAATGTTTTTGATGTAACATTTGTTCTAAAATATTGTGTTCGAGTTTGTGAGTATAACAGTGGTTTGGAAAGTGTAAACAGGAAACCAGGTTAGTGAACCAAATTCATATTACTTTACAGTACAGTTTGACGATCAAGAAGTTATGTTAGTGATAGCTACCATTTTCACGATGTGCGAGTAAAGAACCCCGTTCCCTACAGAGCTACTTTTCGATCATTCACATGTAAGCCAAACAGTTTCTCTTTGGAAAAGGGGGGGTTATCAAAAATGTACGTAACATACAGTCTCTTATTTTCGTATGTAATGTAGAAGGTAACTAAATCCATAGAAATTTCGATATCTCTTTAGGCTTGCATAACAAAATTTACTTAATATAATCCTGTACCAAATTAATTAGGTAGTACCGTAATGATTCATACAAGGAAAAATTTGAGAATTCGGTAGTAACGCGTTCTGAAATATCTATAGTGTAGTAATATTTTATACACCCTCGAAAGAAATGAAAATTTATTGTGTGTACAGCTGCACCACGTCACTGATGGTACGAAGTTCGTATCCCGTCTTCGATACTTTTATTTAAAAACATCAGTTTGCTGTTCACCTTGAAAGATTTTTTTAACGCTAATTTTAGATATAAAATGATGAAAATTAGACTATGGTAAGATATCCGTTTTCGCTTTCTGGCACGTCCCTATACTTAATATGTGCATATATATCTATATGGTGTGATACTTTGTGTTTTGTTTATGTATGTACTTGTGCGTAGGTTAAGATTAGGTTAAGTTAGGGTAAGAATGTAATGTTGATGTGTGCAAATTTAATGAATGTTGTGATAGCAGTTGAATATTCCTGCTTGAATAATTTGTAATGAATAATTTATGACAAAATAAGTAATATAGCACACACAAAACTTGAAGGGGCAGGATGTTTAATTCCCTGCAATATATATAAAATATAAAACTGAATGCTATGATTCATAATGATTCTAATAAGTAACCGGGACGATGTAGTAACAATTTGGTTTTTTTTTTTAAGATTTGAAAGCGAACTTTTGTAAAGATGATTTTTTTTTTATTTTGTGGTAAAGAGCATGTAATAACGTTCAATATAGTAAATGTAATACAGATAGAGAAGGTGAGCATGCGTGCAGCTGAACAAAAGAAATGTAGCATAACTGTATACATTACAATTTTATTTTATTTGTTTATTTTAATTAAAATTTTCTTGAGATACCCATTAAATGGATAAAATATGAAACTTAATATTTTCATTTCGAATAAATACAGAGAAACCCAGTAGTTTAGGGAATTTTAGGTACGTTCAAATGGTACAAGGGTAGATTCAGTAACAACGGTCTGTAATAATTATAGTGAAAGATCAACTGAAAGTGAAACGGTACAGATAGCGTTTGAGGGGAACCCAAAAGTAGACATAACAACCTTTTCAAAATTTATTTTTATTTTTTTTTCTTTCTTTCGGTCGTTGCGTAGAATCAAAGAAATATTTCACACATTACCCCGTTTGAGTTCAGCGTTCTCACATGATAGTGGAGTGCACGAATGTTTTGTGGGTTGCCAGGCGCACTTCTGTGGGGGCCCAAACAGGTCTGTGACTGGTTAAACTTGCAATGCATTTGGGCACACTTCAATCAAGGGAAGGCGAACGTCATACAATACATAAGTCAGATGCGTAATTACATTTTCTTTTATTTATTTATTTCTGGGTAGATACAAAATAATTTTTTTCAGCCAAGATTTATTTATTATTTTTATTTATTTATTTATTTACTTTTTGTTGGAGAGTTACAATCTGTAGAAATGCTTTTTTAATATCAGATATTACCCCTATTTTATGCTCTCGAAATCTCAGTAAAATGTCAGTAATCAACTCCACAAGATTGGGACTTTTCTCTAAACAATCATTCAACGAAGGTGAATTTCGTACTTTACACGAAGCGTCGAAAACTGGTCTAATTTTAGTCGTTGATCTTTCTTTGAAAACAGCTCTATGCGGGAGATAATATCCTGAATCTGTAACCTCATCTGGTGGGACTTCTTCGATTATTCCATCTCGCAACCATTCATTGAACACGGACTCATATTCTTCATACTTTCCATTTACAATTAATTTTTCTTTAACCAAAAGACATCTTTTTTCTGCTTGTATTCGGTTGTCAGGTAGTTCTGGGTGACATACTTTCCATGGAAGACTGACTTCGTACCGTCCCTCCTCATTAACTCGTACAGTTTCTTTAAAATGATTCAAAGCCGCTTCATCCGATTCTTTTCTGGATTTCGTTTCTGTTGGGTCCAAAATTCCTAATGTGTCTAACTTCCACAAATCTGATATCTTTGCATTCTGTGTCAGTAGTGAAATAACATTTAATGTTGAAACTTCATGACAGCTATCTTGTTTGTTTATCGGGACCTTTCCCATCATAACCCAGCCTAACAACGTTCGAACAGCAACTAATCCACATTTTA
Organism: Thermobia domestica; assembly: GCF_964235325.1. Taxonomy (NCBI): domain Eukaryota; kingdom Metazoa; phylum Arthropoda; class Insecta; order Zygentoma; family Lepismatidae; genus Thermobia; species Thermobia domestica. The sequence continues at coordinate 94,746,153 of NC_137466.1, forward strand.
ACTTATGCACTTTATTTGTCATAAGTTGACCAGCTACATCTGCACCGATCAATAATTCTATTTCTGTGTCATGACCTCCGAAATCTGACATCCAAATTTGGTTTCTTTTCATTTCTGCAACCCACGGTCCTGGCTTCAAACTTGGTATTTGAACACAAATAACAGATCTTTCCAACACTTCTAACTCAGATGAAAACTTTTCTTGCATGTCGTAGACAGTGATCGTATAACAATTGTGCTGTTCCTTATTTGTTTCAACTCCGCCAAACAACATATGTTTCACGGTTTCTTTTCTTTGGGTTTTAAGATTCAGTTCTCTTGCGACCCGTTTCAGAATGTAAGAGCGCTGAGAGCCATTATCTATTAAAGCTCTTACTTCACGCATTTGTCCGTTCACATTCAGTTTTACTTTCACAGTTTGTAACAAATATTAATCACAGTGATTTTGGTTTGTAAGCGTACACGTTTTCGATTCTTTACAATCACCGGTACTTTTAACTTTTCTTTCCACACTCACTGGACACATCACAGAAAAATGATTTCGTTTACACTTAAAACAGTTGACCTTCACTTTACAAGACTTTGTTTGATGATACGGCTGAAAACACAAAAAACAACATTTATTGTGCAAAAGAACTTTCTTTTTCTCGTCCAGTGACATGTCACGGGCCTTGGAACAGTTCTGTTCACGATGTGAGTCTTCACAAAATAAGCACTTCTTACCTGCTTCTGTATCCAATTTATGACTTGACAACAAATTACTAGCTGTGGGGATTTTGTTTTCAATTCTCATTTCCTTCTTTCCGTAACTTGTTTTACTACTTGATACCTTGAAGCCTGTTCGTGCTAGAACGATTCTTTCCTCTCCTTCCGCTTCATTTTTCAAAAATTTCAACAACTGATTCATTTTATCACTGTACGTTACAACTGATTCATTTTCAGTGCTCCTTGTATCAGTTCCTGAGTACCTTAACCATACTCGTAAGAATTCTTCGGGAAGACATGATTCAACTAAGGGAAACAGTACTGCTGCGAACTTATCACTATCCATACCAATCGATTCTAATGCTCTCAACTGTGATTCTAATTTATCATACAAACGAGGAAGCGATAGCTTGTTGGATTGGTTTGAAACATTCTGTATCAAAATCCCTAACAATTCTCTGACATAGTATTCAATTAACAATTCCTCACGACCGAACCTGTTTTGCAAACTCTGAATGACCTTGTCGTAATTTTGTGCTGTAGGAGGATAACTGTTTACTACTTCCCAGACTCTGGTACCTTGTACAACGGATTGCAGTAGGTATTGAAATTTATCCTCTTTGTCAATGTCCTTGTCTTCGTGTATTCTCTTAAACTGTCCCCAGAAACCTAGCCATTCGCTAATCTGTCCTCCAAATTTATTAAGCTCTAATTTGGGTAGTTTCAGTTTTTTGCATGAATTAACACAACCAGTTGAACTATTACTGCTGCCTTGTTCACTTTGGGTTAAGTTCCAAAGTTGGGCGTCCGTTTCCAGCAAAAATTTTAAAATTTATTACAGAAAAGATATGGATAATTTGATCGTTTGTGTGCTTGATAATATATAAGAGTGTCGAAAAATCTGTTTATTTGTTATACGCGATTATAAACATGGTACTATACGGCGAGCGGAGTGAACTACTTGGCGCAAGGTAACCGAACAGTTGCATTGTGAGAAAGAAACGAGCATTTATGTTATCAACATGGCGAATGTACAAGGGCAATGAACTAACAGTTTTAACATTTGTGAATCAATACGTTGATAACGAGCAAAAAGTTTTAAAAGTGTGTGAAGAGCACGGATTAATGAACCTAATAACAAATTGCAGAAAGTGTGGAAAGGAGATAACAGCGAAAAAAAAAAACGTGGCGAAAGCGGACGCCCAACTTCGGAATAAATGCCTTCACTTTTTTTCTCGTAGTGTGACTTAATGAGCTGCTCATATAACCTTGCACTTCGTCCCACATTGACTTATATTCTTCTATGCTGTTATATTCACTTTCATATACACTTACGTCAATTGCTTCTACTTCTTCTGCCAACTGCTCTAGAATCTTTGTATCGTAATCAGCAAGTTCTGTACTCAGCCTATTTAACTTCGTAATATACACTCTTACTTTTTCTTCATTCGGATCACTCTGCTTCAATTCTTCTTTTGCACTAATGATAGTCTTTGTATACAATGTACGAATGGGTTTCCGTAATGCAATTAACTTATCCATCGTGGTTTCACTAGTTACACTATCACTTCGCAATATATAAAATGCGAAACTCTATACCCCACGCTGATGCGCCAAAAATGTTAAATCTAATTGTTGCGAAGCTTAAGTACTTTACTGTAATTTCACCAATTACAC